>NC_020497.1:23341823-23357097 GCF_000184155.1 Fragaria vesca subsp. vesca | reverse complement strand
GCATTAAAACTGAGCTATCATTATCTCCCTTCGACTTTGAAACGGTGTTTCTCCTACTGTGCAATACTTCCGAATGATTATGAATTTGAGGAGATGCAATTGGTCTTTTATTGGATGGCTGAGGGCTTGATTCAGCAGCAACCAGAAGAAAACAAACAAATGGAAGATTTGGGACGTGACAATTTTCAAGAGTTGGTGTCCAGGTCATTATTTCAAAAATCAAGCAAAACAGAGTCGAAATACATAATGCATGACCTGGTTACTGATTTGGCACGTTGGGCTGCAGGAAGCTCATGTTCTAGATTGGAGGATATGCAGAATTATGACTCGCAACATAGATGTTTGCCCAAGGTTCGTCATTCATCTTACATTCCTGGTTGGTGTGACGGGGTTAAGAAGTTTGAGGTCTATTCTGAAGCTACATGTTTGCGGACGTTCTTACCACTTTCACTTTCAAATTATAAC
This sequence comes from Fragaria vesca subsp. vesca, assembly GCF_000184155.1. Taxonomy (NCBI): domain Eukaryota; kingdom Viridiplantae; phylum Streptophyta; class Magnoliopsida; order Rosales; family Rosaceae; genus Fragaria; species Fragaria vesca. Next base: position 23,356,632 of record NC_020497.1, on the reverse strand, counting down.
CATTTGGCTCATAAGGTTTCTTCTGACTTATTGCCCAAACTTCAATACTTACGATTGCTCTCTTTAAATGGATACCAAATACGCGAGTTGCCAAATACAATTGGTGAACTGAAGCATCTACGGTATCTTGATCTCTCCCACACTTGGATAAGAAGTTTGCCAGACTCGACAACAACTCTGTACAACTTGCAGACATTGTTATTGAAAAGTTGTTCTATGCTGAAGGCACTGCCCACAAGCATGAGGAACCTAGTTAATTTGCGTCATCTCAACAATTCAGGTACAAATTCATTGGAAGAAATGCCTCCTGAGCTTGGTCAATTGACTAACCTCCAAACATTGCCTGAGTTTGTTATTGGCAAAGGTAGTGGATCAGGAGTAAGAGAGATTGAGTCATTATTGCATCTGCAAGGGACATTGCACATCTCAAGACTAGAAAATGTGATTTGTGTCGAGGATGCCAGGAGTGCCAACTTAAAGAGCAAGGAAAGGCTTGAAGCCCTATTTCTTGAATGGTCTTCTTCGAGTGTCTCAACAGAAGATGCAGCAATTGTGCTTGACATGTTACAACCTCATAGCAAGCTCAAAAAGCTCACCATCAAAGGTTATGCTGGATTGAGATTTTCAACATGGATTGGGAATCCTTCATTCACTAAAATGGTGCGGGTAAAGTTAGAAGGTTGTAATCATTGTCAATTCTGGCCACCATTCGGACAGTTACCTTGTCTCAAAGAACTTTGTATACAAGAAATGGATGCAGTGGAGAGTGTTGGTGTTGAGTTTTATGGAGAAGGTGACTTGTCGTTTCATGTTTTAGAGACCCTGGAGTTACATAATCTGAAAAATTGGAAGAAGTGGTATCCTTGCCAACAAGGTGAGGGTGTTGAAGCTTTATCTTGCCTGAAAAAGCTTTCCATCAGGGGCTGCCCCAAATTGGAGGGTGATTTACCAGAGAAGCTCGATTCATTAGCACAGCTTGAGATATATGGATGTGAGGAATTGGTGGTTTCAGTATCCAAATATAAACAGCTTCATGGATCATACATCAAAAATTGCAAGAGGGTGGTGTACGACACAAGTACAGTTCAGTTTGACTTACTAGAGAGTTTGACATTTTCAAATGTATCAGAATTGAGATTCCAAACAGAGGCGTTCATGAAAAGCTTGAAAAATGTTAAAGAGTTGAAGATCACTGGTTGTGAGGAGCTTACATGTTGCTTTCAAAATGAGGATAGATTACTGCAACACTTGATTTCTCTTGGTCGTCTGTACATCGAAGACAACTCGATCCTTGTTGAAAAGCTGGGGAAAGAAGCAGAGCAGTTGGTGCAATTGCAAATCCTGGATTGCAATATTGAACGTCTGGAATTAAGCAAGTGTGGAATGGTGCCTGAAGGATATCATCACCTTAGATCACTTCAAGAGCTGCACATAAGTGAATGTTCAAGTCTTGTTTCTTTTCCGGATGTTGGTCTGCCACTTTGTCTTCAAGTCATAGTGATTAAGGACTGCGAATCTCTTTCACACTTCGCAAAATACCAGATTCATCTCAGCCTAAAAAGAATAGAGATTAAGAATTGTGGGAAATTGAAGTCATTAATAGAGAAAGAGGAGGAGGTGGGTAACGGTTCTTCTTCTTCTTCTTCTTGTCTTGAGCGTTTGACTATAGGGAATTGTCCCTCTTTGATGGGCTTATTATGCAAAGGTCAATTACCCAGGTCTCTTAAACAGCTTTGGATAGTGAGTTGTGGACAGCTGGAGCTAATAACTGAGAGGTTCCTCGATGACAGCTGCCAACTCGAGTTAATTTACATCTGGGACTGCCCAAACCTGAAATCCTTACCCGATGGACTGTGCCACCTCACCAATCTTCAGAGATTAACTATTTGGGATTGTCAAAGTCTTGTTTCATTGCCGAGAATGAATGTGTGGCCAAGAGAGATACGGATCGTAAATTGCGATAAATTGGAGGTGGCACAGTTGGCGAGAGACATGATGCACACCAGTAATCTTGAAGTTGTGAGTATTGATTACTTTGAAGGTTTGACAACTACAACTTCCTTCCCCACCAACCTAACATCACTGTCAATCTGGAAGATCAAGAACTGTAAGGCGCTGATGGAATCTCAAGGGTTGCAGAGACTCGCCTGTTTGAGAGAATTGAGTCTATTCGGTGAAGATGATGGAAGTCTGGTGTCATTTCCACCTGCTGCTGAGAATTCAAAGGAGACGGCGATACTGCTCCCCAGATCTCTTGTTAATTTGAGTATTGGATTCTTCCCAAATCTAAAGAAACTGAGCAAGGGCTTTCAATTCCTCACCTCTCTTGAATGGATTCAGATCTGGAACTGTCCGAAGCTTACAACCCTTCCAGTGGAGGAAGGCCTGCCTCTTTCACAACTTTATATTCGCAGCTGTCCTCTACTCGAACAGAGATACAAAGGACGATACCGGCACAAGATAGCACACATCCCTCGCGTAGAAATTAATGACGAAGTCATATAAGAGAAAACCAACACTCCTCGATCGAGTGGTTTCCAGGTACGCACTTGTAATTTGAGACAACATCCGCACTGATGATAATGTTATCAAATACGTGTAGAAAAGCGAGGGAACATGTTGAAGCTTGTCAAACTTTCCTCTGTTTTCCACATCTAACGTTTTATTTCTTCCATCTACAGGTCTCCTAATGCTCAAAACTGTTGATCACATCCTTTTACTCCACAAAAATATGATATTAATTAATTTGTATAGAATGCAATTCCATTTGTTATTATTAGTTCTGTATCGTACTGCATGGACAGCTTGCATTCCAAATTCATTTCAAATATTGTACTGCATCTAGTCATTTCATTTGGTATTTCACTAGATGATGGCTGCGCGTTGCTGCGGACTACCGCAATTGCTTTTGTTTGAATCAATGTTGTTGTTCGACAAATTGATAAACACAATAATATAACATATGGATATTACACAATGACACTGGTTACAATAATAAATACACATTATATATATTATAGTGAGATAGAGAAGAAGATGAAAATGTTAGATTCAGAAAAAAAATCCATCAACTCAGCGACTCATGCAATACAGCTTGATACTTCTTTATCGCATCAGGAGTTCAGGACTTCACTTGTTACCAAAGCGTGAACACTATGTAAGTCTATTTTTGTGATGCTATTTTGCAAGGGATCAAGCAGATGTTCAAATGCTCAATTGTACAAAAAAACCTTTTGATTGTTCTGTGTTCATTGTTCTGCTACAAAAACCTCACATTCATCACATTACAAAAAGGGATATAATATCTTAAAATCAATGTCAACTATGGTTAATTGGTTATTGTTTTCTATACAGCAAAATGAATGCAGCCATAAGCTTAGGGTTATTGTTCTCATAAATCACCCCTGACAGTGCCTATTTGCCGATTACTGCTGTTACTGATCCTTGTTCCAATTTCACACTGTAATGGAATTCCATGGCACATCATGGAGTAGCTTGAAACAGATTACACCAAGTAATCACATACAATACGTAAAGAGAAAAGAGAATTACTTTGAAATTTACAGCTTTTACTCTGAATGAAACCACCGTTTGGAAACCCCTCCCAAACACCTTCTGAGCATCAATGGACTGATTTGCACAGCCTGTAGCCACAAATAGTTGCTGTCTGCAACCACAAATATTTGAACAGTCTGCAGCCACAAATAGATTTTGTTAATTATAATTCAATATCTTATGACTCGATATTTAATAAAAATACAAACTATATCAAACTACTGCAAGAACAACAATGGAATTCTAAATTGGGTAGGAAATTGCTCACCCTCAAGACAAAACTCAATTAATTTGAGATAACCCCCAGGTGCAGAAGCTCACCAATACTATCCAGCTCTGTCAAGTCTCTTTTGATGACATGTACACGGCGTAATGTACACGGCGTCCTTCAATGATCAGTCGAGCTCAGTCAGTCAAGTCTCATTTGAGATAACTCTAATGTACACGGCGTCCTTCCTACAAAGCAGTAATATGGTTCAGTCAAATCCACATTAAAAATTAATCTCATACTTTAGGCATAATAGCAAACCTGAAACCTCAACGTGCCACTTTAGGCAACGCATATGTAAATTCTCTTCCCTAGGCCTTCATAAGTATTATTTACAATCGGATTCCAGTCTTAACAAAAGATGAAAAATTCTAAGTTATGTTTATTGATGGTAAAGTATGGAACTCAACAATAAAAAAGAAGGTAACTTTCATTCAATGATCTAACAACAACACTAACTATATTCTCCAATGATCAAACAATAAAATTATATCACATGCTCAATTCAGCATTCTCAGTAAACATATATTCCCAATCAAATTAAAAAAATATTGAAATCATTATCTGACCTTTGCAAGAGTGTAGGCAACAGCTGCACCGGAAACCCCGGAAACAACAATGACAACGTCTGTACTTCTTCTCTCCTCCATTTCCAGCTGAAACCCATTACTCTTCAAAGATTTGAAAGCAAGTAGAAGCATTCTAAAACATACTTAACAGTAAATCAACAGGATCCGAAAACAAAAACCCAGTTTCTTTGATTACCTAGATTACAATCAATAAAGGAAAATGACTGAGAGGATAAAACATCATGCATGAAAGTCCTTTGAACTTGAGGATACCTGCTTAAAAGACCTTCTCCAAGAACATCAACCTGAAGATGTGTAGACAAAATAGTCATCCATTAATAAGTCACACTAAGAAAGAGTAGATTAGTCAGCAACAACACAAAAGATGCAGAAAAAAAAAATTACAGAACAGATATTGATATAAAATCATCAATTTAATGGAAAAAATAGTAACCCTTACCAGAAATGCAAAAGGCAGCAACCCAAATAACAAAAACCACCACAGACCCACAATCTATCTTCATGTTCAATAAGCTTCAGGGCAGAAAACTATGAACAAATTCATTCCAAATGTATTAAAGAGAAGCCATGAAGCTTGTGAAAAGTTTTTGATGGAAAACAGAGATGTGGCAAATATGAAAGTAGCATTTCATCTACTGTGGATAAAGTGATATAATGCTAAGAGTGAAAGAGTTCTTACATCAATCACAACTCTGGCCTACTGCAAGACCTCCTTCTCATTTAGTGCTCCACTATATTCAGTGCAGTTTTCAAGCTCATTAGCAGAGCCAAGATCTCCAACCTGATAAAGGAATATACTTTGAGTGTGAGCAATGAATGCCAAGGAAAACCAAAGGTTCATAAGTAACAGGTTCAAATCCAGTTAAATTTCTGAATCTTAATTGAACACACCGTATATAACTCTTGCACTCCAGCAACTATAGTCCAGATTCTTCCCTTAGGGTACACGACTGTAAATTTCAAAGATGCCCATGTCTGCAAGCAATTGACAAATCAACCTGATTAAAGTGGGATACTAAATGGTTATCATCTAATAAATGCGAGGTATTTCCTTATGAACAATAAAAGAAATTAAAATTGCATACAACTAAAATCCCGCATGAAAACTATCACTGATGAGGTAAAACATTGTTTGTACCTATCATCTAGCCCATGAATAATTTTTTATGTAGGACTCATAACTCTTCCAAACGGCATTGAAAATTCAATATTAGCCCACCTGAAACAATTATATCATGTAAGGTGGTGTTGCCAAATGGTACACTTAAACAGAAGAAACATTAGATAGTATCATATAGCTTTCGTCAAATAACTGAGCAGAGAGGGTAATAACACAAGAAATTGAATGTACTTTTTAAGTTCTTGAAAGCAGCAGGGTAATGGAGCTCGCCTCTCATATCCAAAGGATATGGCTTTCCATCAACCAATGCAAAAGGATTCATCTCCAGAAAAGCGAAGTCGAGATCTGAAATATACAAACTTTGACAAAGTTGTTCTTCCAAAGGTACCATGAAATGGAACCGTTAAAGACTTTCTAACACCCCTTACAATAGAGCAAAAAAAAAGGACTTAATAAACTCCTCAACGTCACTTTTAATCAGGATTCAAGAATATAATCTGTTAATGATTACTAATATGAGCAAAACTGAACATGAACTCAATATAAATAACATATAATCGCACCAATAATGAAGCATAATAAAATAACTTGATTATTCACGAATACAACAACGCAATACCTTTTTTATGAGGAAAAGGGATCGCAATCAAGGTAAAATAAACTCTGGCAAAAAAACATAACCTCTATCATGTATCTCAGTACGATGAAGAATTTTTTACATTTTTCAAAATGAAGAATAGCATCAGAAGATCTTAACTGCGTAAATGTTTCGTACAAAAATGACAGACAAAGCATGAGTGGATATGATGTACAAAAATTTTATGGAAGTATATTAGCAAATAAAATAAACTGAACAAATCTATCCAGGAAGGGAAACAAAAAGTAACATTCACAGCAAGTTCAAAAGCCACAGCAATACAGATCTTACGTCAATCTTTTTGAACTGAAAATTTATACCCCTGAAACCTATGAGTGTTTGAAACAAAACAGTACGTAAGACATGCCAAGGGTATTAAAAATTTAAACTAAAAGGCCTTTATACATTCACATACATTTAGGAAGACAATATTAGACTGAAACCCTGAATAAAGCCCTTAATCATCCCACATTATGACCATGAAAATATTATAACATGGTTTCGATCTAAATCTAATGTTCCCTAGGCAATGTTTATGCAATGTATGTTCCTACACCAGCATAACAACTCGGATGTGATTCATTTTGCACATAATACCACACAAACAACTCTATTAAAATGCCACAATAAGATACCCAATGACTGGACAACACTGGACATGTGCAGCTTTGATTATTTTATTTTTCTGTTTCTCATAATCACTATCTCACAGTTTGATCCTAAATTTCACTAATAATTGTTCCTGCACAAAATAATATCTTATAACAAATCAATCCCAGTTGTGCCTCAACCTATGTCCTCATATGTTTACATCACATTCATGACACCGCATTCAATCAGTAATCAAATTTTCGTAAGGTGTTTTTCTTCCAATATTGCCTCAATGATTTACACATCTTGCTCACAGCAAAAAAAAAAAAAAAATTAGCTAAACTAATTGATCCACACCTTGAAAACACTATGTCAGCTTATTGATGCAAATCCGAGTTGTGCCTCGACCTATGTTTACATCACATTCAATCAGTAATCAAAGTTTCATAAGGTGTTTTTTCTTCCAATATTGCCTTAATGAATTACACATCTTCCTCACAGCAAAAAAATACATTAGCTAAACTAATGCAAACCCTCTTCTTCTTTTTTATATACAAACCCGCTGTATATATAATGAAGTTAGATTCATCTCCATCTGTTTGTTTTTCTCTATCTTGATCTAATCTTGATAATTGAGCAAGTTGGTAGTTTCTTTCTCTATCTTGATCTAATCTTAAAATATATACTTTTAACAATTGAAAATCTGGTAATTAGCTTTGTACATACAGTAAACTTTAAAATATATTTGATAAAAATTAAATATATCTTAGTGAATCCCATCAAAATATGGTAATTAGCTTTGCGCATAGGTAACACATCAGGTATTTCACACCGTCTCTTTTTTGTTATGTAACCATGTATAAGATTGACAACAAAGATTTTAAGTCGAAAGACATCATGGACGCATTATGGACAACAAAGATTCATGCAAACCCTCTTCTTCTTTTTTATATACAAACCCGCTGTATATATATACACAACCTAGAAGCATCTCCATCTGTTTGTTTTTCTCTATCTTGATCTAATCTTGATAATTGAGCAGTTGGTAGTTTCTTTTTAACTCTGTGTACCAAACCATGTATGGCTCCACAGTTATTATATATAAAAAAATGTAAACAATATGTATGTTCAAAGGTTGCTGAATGTCTGAAACTGATATATAATGATAATATACATGTGGTAGATGAGAAGAGGAGCTGTTTGTTAATGATGATTGAATCACTAATTGCCAACTTGTAACAATATTCTTTATCTTTGTTTTGCTCTTTTTTTTTCCTTGCTTTTCTTAAAGCTTTTGACCTTAACAATTCAACTATGGATTGAATTGGACAGAAAACTGATGTTAAAAGACATGGATTTATTTTCTACCTGTAGAAAATGATTGGACATCTTCAACTATAATGGTGATGCAACACAATGCTTATGGTCTGAAACACCCATTTTCTATAACTAATTTCATGAGACAAATTCAGATCCCAATTATAAAACACCACCTACACTACATATACAACTAACCAAACAACTAAATACCTTATTTTGTGAGCAAAACGATCGCTATCTAAGCATAATCCGTTTAAAAACCCAGACTTTGCGAATTGATGAAAGTATAGGCAAATTGGAACCAAAACAAAGATAAAAGACGATCGGGACAGATGAAACAAAAACCCAAAATCAATCATATACAGAGCAAAGTCCATACCTCGACGATTTGATTGACAATGGCAATGCGGATTTTCGCTTCACGAATAACCCCTCTCCCTCTCTCTCTCCCTCTCAACTGGCAAAAAGCGAATGCAGAAGAACCCCGTCGTTGTGTTGAAGAAGACACTGACGACACGTCAATGACCCAGACACGTATCAGCAGCACATGCCCACAGGTGTCCATACTTATTCATCAATGGCCTTGTTGCAATTGTTTGCGAACCGGGGGCAATACAGTGTTTTTACCAGTTGAATGTACAGTGGTAATCCTCTATCGTTTTAGGGTATCTAATTAGTTTTGTATCGTACTGCATGGACAACTTGCATTCCAAATTCATTTCAAATGTACTGCATCTAGTCATTTCGTTTGGTATTTTATTAGTTTGCATTGTATCTAGTCTCTCATGCATTCGGATAAATTCATCAGTCATAATTGTTCTTCTCAAACAATGTGTTTATATCATACACTCCAACTCCATCGGAGGATTGAGAGCATAAACCGGAGTAATATCTATGCCATCTAGCTTTATGTCTTTGAACTACTAGCAAGAAGTTGACAGATCGAGGGGTCAGAGGTACTTGAATACTTCGGACTCCCTAAAGAGGTCGAAGTATAATACTCTCAAACACTCAAAATTTATACATGTCACATATGATATCAAGTGACGAAGATTGCAAGTTAACAACGAGATGAAATTAATTAGATAAAAATAAATATTAAAAATTCAAAAATCAAGTTCCTACAAAACACTCTTAGATCTACATTAGCGGCTACCATATAGCTGTAGATACCCAAATCAAATAGTATAACAGAACGACCTATACAATATGAGAGTAGCCGAGTATTAAAACTTCATTTCCCCGTACTATAGCCTATGAGTCTTACATGAAGTAAAACAAGCATAACTAGGTATAAATATATTTATATTACCATTACCATTTCAAATCATCTTTGCATCCAAAGAACAAGCAAAGGGCATGACATACAAATGTGCTCAATCTAGCATCATTCATCCACAACACTCTTTGAAATCCACATTAGCTAGCTACTACTTTAATCCAATCATACCCAAATGAAAACTCATGGTACAGTTGCCTTATCCACCTTACACCATCAATCATAACCAAACTCTACTTTGAAAGAAATCAAACGTCAAAAGACTCGAGGCACTCAGCACTGATCCATTAGATTATTGGGACTTTGTCAAAGGCTCATAGCTTTAGTGGGTTTGATCGAAATTGCTTTTCGAAAATGGAGTTTGGGGATTGGTCTAATTGGCTTTGCTGCCTTAACACTCAAAAGTTTATCACGAGTTTCATGACCGTACTTTGAGAGAGTTGTTCATTTCATTTAGTCGATCGATGAGCATCCAAACACATGCATGCTCTATTGTTCATAACTATTTGGCTTTGTTCACCGTTTGGTTTCAACATCTTCTTCTTCTTTTTTTGGTGTTCTTCTCTTATGTCTGATTATTGTTGGGATTTTCTCTTTCTTTGTCAGGCCAAGGCTTGTAGTTCTTCCATTACGTACAAGTTCTGCTTTGGCATTCTGGACAGTATCTCAATAGGACCCTTGATGAGCTGTAGAGCTCCTTCTCTCCCGTCGCTGGGTTCCTGCCTGGTGGAATGTAGTTTCCCAGTGTTTGTATGGACGAGGCTCCAGTTTTCTCTATTATGAATGTCAAAGTTTACTGCTGAACGACCTCCCACCCACGATTTGAGGGATAATCGTGTATCTCTAACTCTGTTACGCAGTGTTTTGGAGTCCCTTTCTTCTTTGGCACCTTTGTAATACCTGCTCTACTCCCCTCGGGCATTGGCACCCGGGTGCGCAAAAGGGAACCTATTCAGCGCACCCGGGTGCGCGGTGCACCCGGAAAAAAATAATGACGCGGCAGTAATTGGTAGACGACCTACCCGGAAAAAAATAATGACGTGGCAGTAATTGGTAGACAGTGATGATGGGTTCCGTTATATGAGGGCAGGGTTAAAACATTATTTACCATTCTCTCTCCACACAGCATACCTCCCTCTCTAGCTGAAAAATTCGCCGCATACCTCCTCTCTCCACACAGCATACCTCCCTCTCTCATATTCTTCTTCTCCACACAACATACCTCCCTCCCTCTACCTCTCTCATATGCTATTCCCGTTCATAGAAGTCGTGTTTCATGTTGAGAGACGAAGTCGCCCGAAGAAGAGGGACGGGTTATTGAAGATGCAGCACAATTGTTGATTTTGGGCGATTAGCGAGTGTGTTTCGGATCTGGTCTTGCAATATGAAGGTAATAGTTGTATATGTTTGTATGGGACGATCTGATGAAACTTGGAACCAAACGGTTTAGCACCAACACCAATCGGCTGCTCAATCTTTAGTGCTGTTTAGACGATCTGATGAAACATGGAAGAAAGAGGGGCTGCTGCTCGAAATAAGAGGGCTCAGTCTCCCTTAACCTCTTCTACTCTTTTTCACCCCCTGTATTTTTACCCAAACAAACCCTAACAGCCACTTAACGATGTCAATAACTGACTTCTCCACGTGTCAGAATCTGACGGTGAGGAACCCGGGTGCGCGGCACACCCGGGTGCGCTGTATAATTTCGCACAGTTTCAAGTGAGTAGCAACCAGTTTTTTCTCTTTCTATGTTCCACTCTACTACACAACAAGCCTGTGTATACTTGTATAGTAACTTGGAACCAATTCCCCTCCAAAACCAAGCTTAGACAAATATCTACATTTTAGTTCATTTCTGACAATGCTCTTGGTTGTGAAACCAAATTCAATCAAAGATAGACTTTATATATAGTACTATATATATTAGCTGCTACATGTACATTTCATTTGCTATATACACTTCAATGAAGTTCCATGATCTGAATCATAAGATCCATAAACTACTACTTATATCTAATACTAAGATCCATAAATTTCTTATGATCAGAAAGCAAAATTAAGTCTTCTCCATGACAGAACCAATTGATGATGCAAGTAAACTAAGCCTATGCTTGAATCCCTTTCCCATGAGGAAACCTAACCCTGAAAACATGCTCTTCACCTGTGCATTTGTCAACCTTCACAACCCATTGAGACTTCCTCCTTTCAGTAGTACTAGCTGCAATTCTTGTCACTAGCAATCCTCCCCCTATAGGCAACAGCTGAGTTTTCGCCCCACCGGACCGCCATGACCCTTTGGTAAAGGCATTAGCCCCCACAACAACCGCCCCATTTTGCTTCTTCCCCATTTGCACCGCCCTTAGTATCCCCTCATGGTTCTCAAGGTTGCAATCAATCACCACAAAATCAGCCTCCTTGTAATAGTTCAGCACAAGACTTTGGGCCTCCCCAATCACAAAATCAATGTGACGCAAATTCGTCACGCCAAGGACTTTCTCAGACATGTGCAGCTCTTCATTACCGCGGAGAATGCACACCACACGCCCTCCGGTTTGCTGCGCTGCCGCAACCAAGGCTAGTGTGGTGTAGTCAGCTGCACCGGAACACGCCACAACCATTAGTTGTGCATTGTTGCCTGCAGCTAGTGCTGAAACAAACTCAACCACATCTGGCTCATTGGCTTTTCGGCCCTGCATAAACATAAGGGACATAAACATCAGCAATAATAAGAAACATGCACAAATAATCGACACAAAGAAATCTGAACTGAGTTGATGAATTCATGGATAATGAATGTGAATACTAACCAGCTTCAAGGATTTAAGGTAAGCCTTTGTTGCATTCTCAGCAGACCAGCAAGCCATCTTTGTTCTTCTGTTTGAATGTAGGTAGTTCTCTTTTTTCTCTTTTGCTCTCAAACTCGATCTTTAGCTTCTTACTTGGTATAGAATAGACATAGAAGCCTCTATATATAGCACATGACCCGGCTTGGATTCTTATCAAACACACTGTGTCAATCCAACTGGCCAAGCTGGAAAATGATAAAAAAGAAATTTGCCAAAGTACCAACTAGGATAATACAATTACGCGCCTCTTGTACTTGTTTGTCTGCCAAAATTATTGGCCAAACTACTCTAGTCCTTCTAGTGCAAAATCATCTCGCGGTTAGTTTACCTTACATTAATCTCTTTAATAGGACAAATATTTCAACCCAGCACTATTAGGGAGAGACTGAAATCAGAAATCATCAACAGAAGTTAGATAGGATCACATCGGATCGGATTTATAATCGTAATGCTGATCACCTAAAAAAGATCTGAATTGGCCGGATGAGCTTTCCAGGATGCAGCAGGTTAATATATAAACGAGCACTAAACCATATCATATCTTAATCTGTGATCTTAACTATGTTATTTAAACTTTGGATTTGATTATTTGCCTCTGACAAAACCATTGGCTGCAACTATAACCCAAATAATTACCTCTAATTAGCTGTAGATGTCCAACATCGTAAAGACAAAGTAAGGTGGATTTGGATTATACAAATTAGGAGACCAATGCTATCTGAGGCAGAAACCAACAAACTTATAGTCATCGATTTGAAAATCTTGAATCTATATTTAACATTTGAATGCAGCAAAGCATATCTGCACATGTAATCCTCTTGTGTACGGGCTGTACGTGCGGAGTAGCTAGAAAGATATCTCGACTCAAATCACATTTTGAAGATCCTCATATTCCTTAAACAAACACTACAAAAGGTGGATTTATGATGCCGTAACGACGTAATTCTCTTCTTTTATAATTTCCGCTAGCAAGTTTTTCTTCCAAATACTATAAATGCTAAATGTCTCAAGAAAACTAAAGTTTGTTATAGATGTTTATGAATACAAAGAAGTCTTTAGTCTACACTCCACAATATGATTAGATATTGTTTAAGATACCAAGTATATAAATGAACATATGCTAAATATTTTTTCAATTGCAGTTTGCAGGATGTGTATATAATAGTCCAAGAGGTGTCATGTTTGCCCCCAGAACGAGCAACAGAGATCCAGATCAGATCTAATGGTTTCCCAGAACAAACACATTCATAACAGAGCAACACAATGCACCAATCTCTCTGTCTCGTGGTCTGTCACTGCAGTAGAAGATGCCCCATTACCTGTCGATCTCATGCATCCCCTCGCTAGCTAAAGCTCGACCCATGGAGGTCGTCAGAGGCTCAACTCAGAGATGCATGGGTCTGTGTGGTCCGGCGAAATTGACTGCTTCATTTTTAATCGATGGAGGAGGCATGGGAGAACTGAGACAGTGATATGAAATGAGGAGGGCAGGAATAAACAAGTCGTGGGTTGAAGTGAAGGTTCTTGGTTGGATGTTATGCATGCATGGAGGGGACATGTTTACATTACTGGGTACCTTCATTCTACCATGTTTCCTGTAGTTTCGTAGTCGTAAATGTATTCGAGCTAAAGAAATGAGAAGGATTCATTGTTTGGTAAATGCATGTATTCGTACACGTGAGACTGGATAGAGACTATATATAGAGTATGGGATGGTGTTGGCCTTTTGCCCATGATTTGTCTATTTCATCTATGATGCATGGATGTATAAGCCCTTTGCTTGGTTATCACTATATATACATGCACCACAAAAGTAAAAGCCTTAATTAATGGTATGTTTCTCTTTTTTTCTCTTGATTGAAGTGATTGCGCGGTTGCTCGCAACTCGTAAGACTCATTGATTGAAACTACTAAATATTAAGAAGAGATATCGAGCCTAAATCCCTGATTTATTTATAGTATATTCGAAATTATATTAGAATTTGCCACAATATATCCTTACAAGGACCAACTAGCAAAAAAAATAGTTCTACCAGACATAACAATATATGACATATTAGAAAGATTACTAGGTATTCACTGGTATTTCTTACCAACAAGTAAACATCTATATGCTCAAACCTACGGTGAACCATAATCGTAATATTTCTTGGATCGATGCCGCCTGATTCTTATCAAGTAAACCTCAACTCCGATGATTCGGTCAGAAATGGAGTAGCTTTATCATTCGGGATTCAATGGGCTAGCTAGTAAAGTAACTGGAAAAGTTGGAGTTCTTTTCGCAGAGGCCATGCAGTGCTCTTCGTGAGGACTGAGGACTACACCAAGTTCTACCTAATCACTTCAAACATGTTGTTGAAGACGACTGATCAAACCTTCTCGTAGATTGCCCACAACGAAAGATATATGTCCCTTGACGAATTCAAGCGATGGTTCAGAACTTCTTCAGACTTTCTCGTTGTTTAGTTTTGCAGTTTGTGTTTGTTTTAATCATTGGAAAAAATATATATATATTTATATATATATATATTTATACAGCCCCTTCTATTAAGGGATCCCTTATTTTTGGTCCACTTTCTTAGGGATAGGGCATTACACCACTT
>NC_020497.1:23306532-23341800 GCF_000184155.1 Fragaria vesca subsp. vesca | reverse complement strand
CGGTCCAGCTTATGTCAAACTAAAACCGTTGAAGATCATTAAAACTAAATTGAACTTTTGAAAGCCTTAACAATCACCAAATCATATGAAATTTTGTAGAGGTGATCTACTCATATAGACCTAAGATATGAACGGTGGAGATGTAAAATTATAATCGGGAAGTTGGTGTAATGCCCTATCCCTATAAATGGCTTAAAATAGGGATCCCTCATTGGAAGGGCCCTGTATATTTATATATATATAAATATTTATATATATATATTTGTTTATTAAATATTAGATGAGAAAGAAGAAGAAAAAATTCTTGGGTTGTAGGTTCATGGGACATTTGGGCCTGCTTACCCAGGCCTCTTTCCAGATTTGCAATTTTAGCTCCCCCTCTTATTTTATTAGGCCCATAATCTAACTTCCTACTCCAACTGCTATTCTGTCCCAAATCAAACTTCTGGGTGTCCTGAGCAGCACCACCTTCTATATCTGGGCCAACCCAAACCTCCTAGCTCATGTTTAACTACACAAAAAGCCCAACCGCGCAAAGTCGGTCTCCTCGATGCCGTGACGTATAAATACTCATTCGTCGTCTTCAACTCCAATTCAATTTTCTCACAGTACCCAAATCCTCACCGAAACCCTAAACCACAACCTCGATTTTGAGCTCAAAGATGGGAAATTCTTGCTGCTTCTTATGCATGTGCGTTGACCAAGCCGGCATCGGCGTCATCGAGAAGTGGGGCCGCTTCCAGCGCCTCGCCGAGCCCGGCTTCCACTTCCTCAACCCCTGCGCCGGTCAATGGATCGCCGGAATCCTCTCCACCAGAATCCAATCCCTCGACGTCAAAATCGAGACCAAGACCAAGGTCCAACCCTTCTTCTTGCTTTAATTGTGTTTGTGAAATGTGAAAGATTAGGGTTTTGGTTAGAGATTTTGGAATGAATTGTTGAAATTAGGGTTTTGTGGAAATTTGGAGCAGGATAATGTGTTTGTGCACTTGGTGTGCTGCATTCAGTACCGTGTGGTGAAGGCGAATGCCGATGATGCGTTTTACGAGCTGCAAAACCCGAAAGAGCAGATTCAGGCCTATGTGTTTGATGGTAATGACGTTGTTGAGTTTTTTCTTACAGGAGATTTTAGTTTTCGTGTTTGTTTTCGGCGTGTGATAATGGGGTTTTGTTGCTATTTTTGTAGTGGTTAGGGCTCTGGTGCCGAGAATGACATTGGATGAAGTGTTTGAACAGAAGGGTGAGGTTGCTAAATCTGTGTTGGAGGAACTCGAGAAGGTAATATTGGATGCTTTGGTTTCTGACTTGCTACTGTAGGCTTCTTGAATTTGAATTAGAGCTTTAAGTGCTATGAGTTGCCATATATGACATTATGAGATGAACTCTTTACTGTATGCTACAAAATTTGGTATGTGTTGATAGGATTAAGAGTACCTTGTTGTTCACGGCTATGAATCAATTCATGAAGTATGTTATAGCTGTTGCTTGTTACATGGTTGTTTTAGAATTCAGCCGTGTTTTGTTCTGTCTGAATTGGAGCATTACAAGTGTGACGTCATCTGTGAATTTGTTGGTCAGGTTATGAGAGAATATGGATACAGCATCGAGCACATGCTCATGGTAGACATCATACCAGATGCTTCTGTGCGCAAGGCAATGAATGAAATCAATGCAGGTATGTGTTCAATTCTGTGACTCCATGAGCGTATAATACCAAGTCATTCTGACAATTATGTTTGTGGCTGGATACTTAGATAGTGCTATTACTGAGTCAGTTATGTATCTTTCTTTTTCCTCTGTGGTCTCTGGAAGTGTAGAATTCCCAGGCATCTGACAAGTGATTTGTGATAACGTGTTTAGCTTATAGTGTTTTATATGTGTTATGCTAGTATGTTATTATTGTATGCCATTATATGTTCCAAAGTTTGTGATTATAGAAACTCTCTGCCTTCTGTTGTCAGCTTGACATGTCAAATTCAATGGTTTGGTTGCATTTATATATGTTACTGTCTAGGAGTCTACCCTGTATGCTTGTGTATTTTGATATTTTCACTAAAAAAAAAACATTTGCACTGCAGCTCAAAGGCTCCAGCTTGCTAATGTATACAAAGGGGAGGCCGAGAAGGTGCTTCAGGTCAAAAGGGCAGAAGCTGATGCTGAGGCCAAGTACCTTGGAGGAGTTGGTGTTGCCAGGCAGAGGCAGGCAATCACAGATGGCTTGAGGGAGAACATCTTGAACTTCTCACACAAGGTGGAAGGCACATCATCAAAGGAAGTGATGGATCTCATCATGGTCACACAGTACTTCGATACAATCAAAGACCTGGGGAACAATTCAAAGAACACCACAGTCTTCCTGCCTCATGGTCCTGGCCACATCAGAGACATCAGTGATCAGATACGGAATGGGCTTTTGGAGGCCTCTGCCGCCAAAGTTGATTAAATATGCCCACATCCCCTATGTGCAAAGTTACCATCTAAATACCTTTTGGGCTAAACTCAAAGCCACACACATATGTTAGGGTTTTCATATAGGACATAGTTATGGCAGTCCATTTGTTTAAAGTCAACCAAGGATGCTGATTAGGATATATTCTTACATTTGTTCTTTGATGAGCCTGGTGTGTACTTTGCTTACACCAAGGGGATTTTGCTTTGCAGTCTCATTATATAGAGCTGTAAATAAATTTGGTTTTTTCTCTATCAGATTTTGTTGTTTACATGGTTTCTTTGCGTTATTGAACTGGACCAAGTAGGCTTAATTGGGTTTAACCTGTTTTCATGGCCCCTATATATAGGTTCATGTTCATTAGAGCAGTTGCACGTACCCATGGTGCAATTGGGTGACCTATTTGCTAATTTCAGTCATTTCTTCAATGCATCAGGGCAATATTGCCTGACTGATTTGTAGGTCTCACATCAACAGTAATTGCTTAGGCAATTGGGTTGCTAAAAATTGCTCACCAATTTGCCTGGGCAATTTGTGTGGAACTCACACACACACATAATTATTTTATACAACTGAAACTTAATTATAGTCGTGGATTGAAATTTAATGGCTCTAATTAAATAAAAACGATCATTGGTAATATGAACAGTGGATTAACAGACAAATTGTCTTCAATCGGTGCATTGACTAAAGGAATAAAATTACTAATTTTAGATCAATAGTGAATTAGTAATACCAATTTAATTGGCAAATCAGCAATTGTCATTGCTTAATGGGTGGCAACAAGTGTGTAATTTGCAAGGATTAGACACTAAAGAATTTGGCATGGAATGGCAGAAGATAAAGCACAGAGATAAAAAGAGGAAATTGTGTTAGAGAAATGCGTAGCATTCTAGAATTATTGATGTCTGATCTTAAGAGTATAGACCTTTAACGATAACTAGTGAGATATAGTTCATAATAGTGTTCGGTTTTAAACATTTTGGTACTAGTGAGCTGTTAATTTTTTTTGTATATACGGCGATGTAAATACACGGTGGCTATTAATTCGTATTTACGTGAGAGACTATCATGCATCTGCATCTGTATTATTGTGGACACACGGCCGGAAGAACTCACGAGAAGGTATTTCGTAGATTTTGTCTTCGGAAAAACTGTCTAGTCTAGGGTGGACCTTTAATGAGGGCAAATGGTCTTGATTACAAACTGTGAGCTCTCGATGGGGCTTTAGCTCCGTTAAGCAAGCAGCAAAAGTAAACCTAATAGTAATAATGAAGCACCATAGAAACTTTACCACAAGCCAAATTGGTAGATCACATCCTCCCTTTTTATAAAGTCGTAGCACTCACTAACCGTGGACCAATTGAAATCTGGTTTGCCCCAAAACGAAAACTGTAGTACAATAATACGTTTTAGGTGGCCAACCATGACCCCCGTACGTAAAAGTGTAATCATAAAATTGATGGAGAGGAATATCAATTATTAGAGAGGGGAAGTATGAATTGGTTTTGGTAATGATCATAAATCATGACTCTATTGGTATATTAGATGAGAGATTTGATGGGGTGCACATCACTAATTTCATTTCTTTGTTTTTGGTATTTGCTTAAGGACAAGAACTATATTGACAATGGGTTATGCAGACGATATTAGTGTTTAGGGTTGGTCATCAAGAAAATATTAGTGTTCCAAACCTCCGATTGTCTGTGATTGCGCCGGAGGAGATTTTCCGTCCGGCAATAAGAGAGTTACAAGAATCTAGGAGGTGTTCAAATACTAGGTACCATATCATTTAATATACAGAAAATTCAATGGTACTGTAAGACGGGAGAAAGTAGATGCCCCAGTCATTAAACTCAAAACTCAAGGACCCCAAATTTAGGTGCAATAGAGATGAAAGAGCTCAGTGGTTAGATAGGTTAGATAAGAAATGGGAATTGATTAGAGTACTTTCATTGTCATAATAAGCCATCATACATATAGTTGAAGTTCATGTGATTCAAATCATAGAGAACACTGTAAAAATACAAAGCAGAAACAGGGTTTTGGGATATATAATCCCCTCCACTAACCATCATCAGTACCCAATTTTAACCTTAACTTTTACCCAAACCATGTGCATAAACTTGAACATATCAATACCCCAAAAGACTACTTGGATTAAACTATCATGAACTTCAGCATAGAATCTATATTCAATGATAATCAGTATAATATTGTTGAACAGTTCCTCACTTTTCTGTGTGAACTTTCTCAATTATTGATGAACATAAAGAATTCTGGAAAAGAAAGAAAGAAAGAAAATTTCCTGTTTCTCCTAAATACACAGAAGCAAACAAGGGCCACAAAAATAAAAATAGTACCTATTCATTTTGATATCATATCTGATCTCACCTCACGTACATGGATTCAAATTCAAAAACAATCAAGAGGAGTATTAAGTGGAAAGAAAAAAGAGGGGAGATGATATAAAGAAAGTTAATTATGGAGTAGCATTGAAAGTGTGAAGATTCTTGTAGAAAAGAGTGTTGTCCTATACTGTTAATCATTATATCTACTTTCCCTTTAGCAAAAACATGAGTGGAGTGAACAATGAAATCCATACTATACAAGTGAGAAAGAGCTTTCTCTTCTAGTTGGTGAGCAGTCGGTAATACCTGGCCTTGCCGACAGGAACCGCTATGTCTCCACCAAAATTTAGTAGCAAATGAAATTCGAGGGTAAAGAAGAACAGGAAATTAACATACTCAACTAACTACACTAAAAAAGAAGCTGCAAACTTGTTCCATTCAATGCCTTGTTAGTAGTTTTCACAGTTGATACTTGGCCAATGTTCTTTATTGGGTTTCTACAGCAACAGAAAATGAGGTATAGTTTGGTGTAGCATCATAAGGTGCAATGGTTATCCATAATCTGGAGTACTAGTTTGCTATAAGGTGTTAAAATTATGTCCGACTAGGGACCTCACATGCCTCTTTGGTATATGTCCTTATCTCCTATGTCTCAACTCTTTCTCTATCAGATTTCGTACTACATTTATTCTTTCTCATGATTTTAAAACATGAGTAATGAAACTCGAATGTATCACCTGCTAGTGCCAAGACTTGCCTGTATCCAATATTCAGAATTCTGCAAAACAAGACAATGCACACCCTTAAACATTCCATCAACATAAAGTTGTAACTGTAACTAGGCTCTTTCTCACCATTTAAATCAGGAGTGAAGTATACTCACAAAAGCCTGCCATCGTAGAAAGAGAGATTTTGAATTAGGTTAGAACATTGCATATGAACTTTCGAAAAGTTGGGAGCCAAAGTCAAAAGAGAGCTGGGGATTACTTATGTAAACAGCAAGTCAGAATGTAAAATGTAACATCACCACAAGTAGAACTACCAAACTCTTATTTAGTCAACATTAATTGCCGAAATTTACTTGCAAACTCAGTTCAAGTCCGTTGCAATATCCCTTTCAGTTATCCCATGCACCTCCTCATGGAGACAACCCTCTTTGCTTCCATTTTGCTCAAGACTTTTTAGCAATCATGGCTGGCCTAACTGATAACTGCGGAAAACTTAAATCTTCAATGTTAGATATGCAATCTGTAACAGGGCCCAGATGGAGATTAAAAATACAAGATTTTGAATGTTTAAATGACAAGTTATCAAAGATGATGAAAATGAGCTAAGTTAAAAACACAGAGAGAAAAACAAAAACACAGAAAGAGACGCACAGTGAGAGAGATAGAGAGAAGAGAGTGATGGGAAAGAAGGGTCCTGATACCTTACTTTTCGTTGACCGTGACAAGTAAAGCACTGAGATGGACACCCACTTCTCATGGTGGGGTTCTTCAATTGCATAAACTGATATGCCAGCAGACATGCCTAGATTAATCACTGAGAAGGGTCTTTGGTTACAAAGATTCTCTCTCAAATTCTTACGAGGTTGACCCATGTGAAGACTCTCAAGCCTAGTTTGCCATCCACCCAACCGATTCAAGCAACCCTAGTCTGCAACAGAAAGGAAGTTTCAAAGATTTCAAAATGCCACTTTTGTGTCCTTTTGCAATTTGTTTTCTCAAGTAAGCACAGCAGGTTCTACACTACATGCAGAATGGCCACTTGATTCCAAACATGGAGATATGCTACATATCTCCATCATTGGTCATTACAGATGTTCTGTGATTTTGGTGTAAACAATATTCAGCAAAAATTCTGAACCTTTGTAGCATAGTTATTTCAGGATCAAGGTTAAAGAAGATACTTTGAACTGTTACAAGCTAATATCATCAGGTTTGAGAACTAAAATTGTGAAACTTCAACAATAAACTGACAAAAGTTTAGAATTGTAACAAAAAAAATAAAACAACTTGGTTTCACCATTCAGAAGAAACATCAGCTTATGTGGAGAAAGAGGCCATATAATTATGTAAGTACTATTCCAAACAGGTTTGTTATCTCTATATATTTGCGTATCTACGCTTGAAACTTTTCTGATTCTGAGATTTTAGGACACTGGAAGTCGCATTGCCAGCATATCAAATTGTTTCCATATGATACGGTTCAACATGACACTTACATAGTTACATTAGCATAGAAGTCAACATTACCTCTCTTTCTCACAACTGATCAAACTCTACCTGATCAGGCAGGCCAATCAAGAGAGGATTTGACTGCATTTCAGCAAAATAAGCACATATGCAACACCCTATGCACATATACAAGAAGTGGCACATTGCCTTCACATTTGCCTAAAAGTACATAAAACTAACAGAAGCATCCATGAAAGCTCCATGGCAACCACTTCTCAACTCCATTGCCTAGTTAAACAATGTAGATCATAATTAAAACAGATATTTGAGGAGCAGGAAAGGCTGGATGAATGGTAGACAAGAGGCCAAATTGGTCTGTATGCACTTCAATTCATTCAGAAAATTATTCATATCGTAAGACTACCACATCAGTACTGCAGTATTGGGATTACTTCAACTATAGTGCTGTCATATCAATTTTCTATTCAAGCTCCATACATTTGTTTCCTTTTGTGTATTAGAGAAACCCATCATGTATGCATATAACTTCCGGTTTGAGTTCATGTATTAGTTTGGCATCTTACAAAATTGATTCAATACAAATACCAACCTCAGCAAATTGATGCACAGATAGTCAAGAAAACTTATAAAGTTCAATCTCCATATAAAAGACGGTTAACGATCACATGATTTGTCCGAAACTTCAACTATACTGCAAAGCGACTATCTGAAATAATTTGCAAGACTAACATTTCATACTTGCAATGAAACCAACAGCAATAACATAACTAGTATTAGTCACAATCAAGTCATCAACAATGAAAAAATGTCAGACAAAGCACATATCCTAAATTTTTTTCCCAGATATCTTTCTTAATGGGATGATTAAAGATAGATTTGGATTTTGATGGAATGCTCTAACTGGCTAACATATATTCTATCATTTTCCTGGACCACTAGTCCACTATTATGACTATATAGAGGAAAGGGATTCTTCTCTGAGAACCCAGCAAATCCACAATCAAATTTTTTTTTTTTTTACCAAGAGATCGACTATTCCAGTAGAATCATGAAGATATGCAAGTTCCAGAAAAACAATGTCTGAAATTGCTTCACATTATACTTTCCACCAAGCAATAACCACTCAAAATTTTTAACTAGATGTGAACTATAAAGATTAGAAATAAGAAAGATGAAAGAATTCAATAACCCTACAATTACAGAATCCTAGAGGAGTAAAAAAGAAAAACATTACACTGTGGGTGCATCGGAAAGGCCCTCATTCAGCATCTCATCATCAACACTTGCAGTCGCAAACAGCTCTGCTTCCCTTTCTTCGTCGTTAGAGAGATCCCTTCTTTCAAGCTTTGCATGGGCGGCAATGAATATCATCTTCTCTGCCCTTTCCAGGCCTATCCTTGAGTGCCTATGTACACAAATCCATTTCATGAAAGACCAATTGCACTTAAATCCAAATGACGTTGCATGGAGGAAGATAAGTCTCACTGCAACCTTCCCCAGTATGTTTAATTTGCTTAGACAAGTTTCCCACACAAGTCGACTGCTCTGCGGGTTTGCAATTTTCATTTTCCCAGTTACAGGATCTTGCTGTTTAACCTGAACTGCCTGAGCATAGAGCGGATCCATTCCTTCTGTCCTCCATTTCATCAGCTCCATTAATGCAACATGCGCTTCTTCCCTGGATACCAATCTGGTAATGAGCTTATCTACATCCTTCTCCTGCTCATGCGTCAAGCACTTGAATGGTGGAAGGTACTTTCCACTAGTGTCCCTCATCAAGTATTGTGGATCAAGTATAAATGCAGCTGACCATGCTGGGTGATAATTCTTTGCGAACCGTTTTTCAACTATTTTCTCAACAGGTCCTTCATCAATGTTAAACTTGGCACACCATCCCTTCACTTTTGTTCGCAACTCTTCCCAAAGGGGTAGGCATTGCCCAATTAATGGCCTCTCAGCTTCAATCTCCTGAGTCATCCCTCTTATCAGCTTCATAAATGAATAAACTGCCCCTAGTTCATTCCAGAATCCTACATTTTGAATCATCACTGCAACTTCCCTAGCAACTGAATCCTCCTCACATGTTTCCTTATAGCAATCATCCAATACCACCATTTCAAGTATGCTGGAACAGGTCAACATATCCTCCAGCATTGCATAAACAAGTGCATAGTCTTTTGAACTATCGCATTTGGAAGAAGAAACTTGGAGCAACCCAGCATACCCAAGCTTCTGCATCTTGTACTTCTGGAAAATCCGCCTAACCTCGGTGGTGGTATTTACAAAATTGGCAACCTTTAAGCAATTATCAGTAACAACCATAAACAATTTATGTTCTTTGTGAAAATCCTTGATCAAAGAAATAAACCCCTGTAGCTGACACGAAACATTCACCATCCAATGATTCTGACTCTCCAAATTCCTCAACGCCTTGGCTTTATACTTATCAGCCACAATCCCCACACAACGCTGCATAGCATTCCCACACACGCCACTCACCGCATCCCACATTACCTCCTCAGCATATTTCGACGAGACTGACCCTGCAGTAAATACAGCCTTCTGAAACACACTACTCCCATTCGGAAGATTAACCATAAACTTAACCATACTCTCCTCCCCACCACAAAAACTATTACTCTCCCAACCATCACAAGCCACCTGAAAAAACATTGCATCCCTTATCCTAGCTTCACATTCAGCTTTGGCCTTGGCATACTTAGCATCAAGCCTAGCACCCGAAAGCTCCCTTTGCAACACCGCCGGCAAGCCCACCTGGCCAAGAAAGGCCTTGAACTTGGGATGCTCGAGGCTCGAAAACGAGACAGACCCACATGACTCATAGAACCACTCAGACAACAACTCAAGCGCAGAATCAACCTGCTCCTTAGTCAATGAAACACCAACAGAAGAAGGCTTGGGGCTTTTAAGCTTCTTGACACTATTCTCCAACATTGCCAAAGCACCCAAGTCGTCTTTCCCACCAGACAACACCAAATGGTGCTGCTGGCTCAACCCGACCGGGGTCGGGCTCGGACCCGGACCCGGGTTCGGGTTGTGTGAGTAAATGTCGCCGCAAAAACCGGGGGCCTCGATCATAGCCAAAGAATGTACTTGAATCGAAGTAGAGGTGGGGGCCTGAGATATAGGAGAGAATAGAGTACCCATTTCCGAGCTTCGTTTTCTGTGGTTGTGTGACGACGGCGACGGCAGAGACGAGATGGGCTGCGGCGAGAGCGACGCCGACGAAATGGGTCGCAAGACGGAGGTGAAATTCGGACACGTGCCGCGCTTGAGGTGCTCGGAGGCGGTTCTGGAAGGGTTTGAGGCGGAGAAAACGGCGTCGCAGAGAAGACACTTGAGCTTTACAGCTTTGGGAAGGTTGGTGGTGGTGTTGCGGACCAGGACAGGCTCCAAGTGAGCCCAGTACCAAGCTCCTTTGCCCTTTATGGCCTTTGTTCGAACAGTTACGAGACCCTCGTAGCGTTTGTTCAGCGCTCTCGCCGCCGCGTCGTCCGGCGAGAGAGGAGCTGGGTCGGCTGGGGTGGAGTTTGTTGAGTCCATTTTTTGAAGAACTAGTATTCGAAAAATTTCACAAGTAAAGTGTTGGATGTTGAGCAAGTGAAGTGAAACAAGTGGGCTGCTGTTAGAGTCGGTGAGCTTTATTGATCTATCATGGTGGTGGTGGGGTTTGGGGGGAGCACTTAGATGGAAAATGTCGCCGGCGGCGAGGTGGGTTTTGGGTTTGGGTTTAAGCAGATACACTACATGAGTGAGAACAAAGATTGGAGGCTTGGAGGGTTTAAGGGTGTGAGATTAGATTGTTATATTCTCTGAGGGAAGCTCAGGAGAATGTTGAAGAAGGCAACACACAGAGCAGAAATGAGGGAGGAAGTGGAGACATTGATATATAGTAGCAGAGAGAGTCTGCAGCAGACTCTGCAGAGAGAGAAAGAGAGAGAATTTTATTTGACATCATCAAAACATAAAGCTTTTTCCTTTTCTATTTCTATTGTAGATTATTCTTCTGACCCAACCAACTTTTTTTGTGCTTCTTTTTACCTCAAAGACTTTCTTGTTTTGTGAGGATTGTTTTTCTTTTTATTTTTTCATTCTCAGCAGATTTTCTTCCTCAAGTTGCTGAACCAGCTTGAACGTTTGTTTCCTAGTGTTAGGATTTCTGGTTCAAATTGGACTTGCATCAAATTTATAAATTACTTACAGTATAGGTATGCATCATAATTCGTTGTCTGACTCTCGTATTTATAGATAGATTCTTCGTTTGACCCATAACGAAATATTTAACTCAGTTAGGTTTTTTTCTATAATTCGTTACCTTACTCTCGTATCCATGTATAGATTCTTCGTCTAACTTGAAAAGAAATATTTAAACATTTATATTTTCTTCTATTACAGTTGTGTACCCGAAACTTATTTGACCTTGTTGAAATGGTAAATAATGTCTCTTGTGATGATGCATGTAAATAAATATTCTTATGGTATTAATCGAATATGTGAATTTTCTTTTTACAACAACATTCTTAAGGTAAATTTCCATGTGATCTTGTCCCTTACAGAGTACATAATATAACAGTTTTCATATATTTTGAATTGTATGATGCATGATCCGAAATATACATCCATTCATACAGTATAGAGTATAGAAATTTTCAATTTTATATAGTTCTGGTTATACATTATCTTCTTTTTTTCTCCGTATGAACAGATTGGTAGGTTCACAACATTTTTATGATTTCTTAATTGAATTATATCTGCTATATTTTGTACACGCCTACAATGGTGATTAGTGAAGGCATTGTCACATAAAGTGTCACGGTATTGTATAAAGTAAACCACACAATTTTACTGAGCTATTGTATTTAGGGTAGTTGGGAAGTCATATCTGAACCACATTACATATGAAAAATACTTGTTTAATGTACATTTACATTGTGATCAGCAGACTTTATCATTGGTAAGCATTATATTTATAAGACAAAACTATAGTAGTAATTGAGTGATACATTAGACATTCCCTTTAAAATCCAGGATAAATGATTTTGTAGTCGATTTGGTCCCAAAGGGAAGATTAAAAGAGACTACTCTAATGAACATGAATGTGGACATAACCCTTTTCGTATACATTAGTGTCTTTCATGTTTCAATAACAATTTGGCTAAATCTAATTATACGTGATCATCACAGCATCCATTAACCATTATCATGTCTTATTAATGGACATAATCATTTAGAGCAAGAATCCATAATGTTCGTATAAATGGTCTTATTTTACATAATAGTAGTAGCTACATGTACCACTAACGGGAAAGAAGTCAAAAAGTATATGGTCTAGTTTTGGGTAATGAGGATATGGCATTTTCACCTAAACCATATGGTGTTGTCTAACCTAAACCCTTACATACTTTAAGATCTAAGGTCTACTTCAAAATTTCCCCTTTTGACATGGAAATACTTAGGATTGAAAAATGATGTTGATTAATCAAAACCAAGTTTTTTGAGTTTGAAATATGTAATTCGCCAGTTTATACATAAAAAGACCATCACAAAAGAATATAAAATTTTTCATTTTCATAAACATAACATAATTCGATTGTAGGTAAAAGCGTAAGAGAAACAACATTTGTTACTCTCATAATTTGTATATATTATCTTGTTTCAACGCAAACTACTCTTGTTTTCGAAAAAAGCAGTTGAAGGAAGCCATCAAAACAAAACAATCATATTTTGAGTCCATATCAAAACGGATATATATTTTGGGCCTATGTATGTTTTTATTAAAGAAAAAGTCGATAATCATATTTTTCAGATTACTAAATCTCCTTTTAATAATTTCCCACTAAATACTATTATTACTCGATGTCTTCCAAAGATACATGAACACACGTGCCTCATATGTTTTAGGTGGAATCCAACCATATAATTTTCAGCTTTATATAATGAGAATACGTACATATTACTCTTTGTTATTTACCAAACCCTAGAGGTCTCGATAACTCGTGTCTAAATTGTGTTCCACATCATTTCAAATAGTACAAAGTATTAAGTATGTGCATATAAAGGTATTATTAATGCAAGAAATAGGACACCAAAGTCCTGCCATCATTGTAATTGTTGTTTTAAATAGTATAAATGAGATGGAGTGAAAGTAGAGACGATAATTACAACTCCAAAATAATAAGAGGCAGTAGTGAGATTCAAAACTTGATATATTTAACAATAATTTTAAAGTTTATATATCGATTTAACAATGTTGCTCTATTAGTAATTGTTATTTTTTATGTACAAATTGTAAAATAACACGTGGGTAAGAGAGGAGAGATAAAAGATTTAGCAATTGTTTTAGTTATACATGGATCATTGACAAATTTGTCAATTTCATTTAGCAATGGTTTATGTATTCTGCTGGAGCATCAATTCACCTCAAAAATTGATAAATTTATAGTTTAACAATACTACTGGAGATGCTTTAAGTGCTAGCTTAGTTAAGTTGTCTGCTTATCTTTAATATCGTACCGAGGATCTCTTTTGAAAACTGTTCGAGGTCTAAAACTGAGAACGTTAATGGACAAGGGCGGAACCACTCAACGGCCTGAAGGGGTTCAGACCCCCAACAATCTAACAACACAGCCAAATAACCAATAAAAGCTATACAACTAGACAAGAGTTTGTGTTTCTAGCTCAACCGACCCCTGGCAATCTGAAAACACAAAATAACCAATCAAAATTATACAACTAGACAAGACTTTGTGTTTTTTTAGCCTACAGACCTCCCTTTCTAGTATTGAGCAACAAGTCAGTAACTACTACAAGTCTTAAAAATAATATTTTTAATATAAAAGTAAATTTTTGATGACAAATATTAATAGAATAGAATATATTAACTCTCATCATGTGTTTACCAAAGTTATTTAGAATATAAGGAAAAGAACATTAATGGAATAATATAGATGCTCCATTAGGTAATAAGGAGAAATTAATTTTACAAAATATTTTTTTATCATTTAATATTATATCTTGAACCCCCTCAAGTTATAAATCCTGGTTCCGTCACTGTTAATCGCATGTTTGTCCTCATGCAAATGACACCAAAAAACCCAAAACCGAATAGAGAAAAAACGGACAGAAAATTAAAGTTTTGCTAAATCTATTTCTAGAATTAAGGGTCAAATGTAGTAATGCACCAGAAAGGGAAGACCATTTCTTGTTTATCGGGTTTGGGTTAAACCCGTGGGTTCAAATTTCGCGCGTCAAGTTCTTCCTAGACACGTGTCCGCATCACCACCGTCCCTCGTTAGCTGGCGAAAACAAAACATCAAGGCGCCACGTGTTAGGTGCATAGAAATACCCGTGCTACCTAGAGTACCCAAACTCGAGGGGGGTTTAAGAGGCAAAGAGAAAGCCGCTGTCTAGGGTTTAAGAGAAAGCTCCAGAACCACAAGCAGCTCTGCGAGGCCAAACTTGACGAACAGTAATGGGCGGCTTTTGGGGTTTGTTTTCTCATCACCATCTTACCTACTGAGCTCTTCAATTATCTCAATTTCAATATATGAATTGTTAATTTTGGAGTACTATGTTGAAATTTCAAGAAACTAAAAATGGGGGTTCTAGGATTTATGAGGGATTAAAAGATTGAGTTTTGATGATACTAGGATTTATCAGGGATTGAAAAGATTGAATTTTGATAATACCCATTTATTCCCTGTTTGGCTTGTGAGAAATTGGTGGTTAAAAGTTGAATTGGTACTGAGTTTTGTGAATTTTGAATTGTAGGAATTGAAGTAAAACCAGGGAAACAGTACCCTATTGAGTTTCCAGAAGATGAGGATGCAAGGCTTAGAATTACTCAGGTATATTTTTCACTTCAGTTGCTCGGAATCAATTACTAGTGTTTTGTTTTGGAGCCTTTTGATTGTTTGGAGTTTTAGAAGTCCAAGTGAATTGGGTGTGGTATGATGGTTAATTTTGTCTGTTTACCTTGCATGATGAATCAGGCGACTTTAGGCCTCGGGGACTCAAAAGGGAGGAGCATAGTTCAGTGTTCCGTTGGAGACAAAAGTCCTATCTTTTTGTGTTCTTTGATACCCAAGAAGAACGAATCGTGTGCCTTGAATCTTGAGTTTGAGGAGGATGAGGAGGTGGTGACATTTTCGGTGATTGGCAAGCAAAGCGTCCATCTCTCTGGCTTCTTTGAGACCTATGATGAAGGCGAAGGCGAACCTGTTGGAGAAGGATTTGAGTCGTACGTACAATCACACATGTTCACTATTGTTGATTCTTTTCCGAGTTACATTTTATGTCTCTGATTCTTTTACGGGTATTCACTATTTCACTTGTAATATCTGCAGAGATTCGTATGAGGAGGAAATTGGCGAGTCTGGGTCGGAGGAGTCATCAGATTATGGTAGTGATGACCAATATGAGTTGATGGATCGTGATCTTGACATTGACCGGCCTTCACATCCTACCATAAGTAGAGGTATGTTAAAATATTGGATACCATTTTCTTTATTTAAGAAAAAATATCAGTTGTAATCCTTTTATCTTTCTTGTTTTGTCACATTGTCATGCTCTTCTGTTGGAAGCTTATGAGATATTAAAACATTTTGAATAACTATTTTGCTGTAGTAGAGAGCTTGACTGAAAATTGTTTTTGGCTTATTTCTTAGTTATAATTGAAGAGATAGTGGATGATGACGAGCCTACTGATGGAAAGGGTCAATCGAAACCTCTACTTGAGATCAATCAATCAAATGGATCTGAAGACAATACAAAAGGTGCTGGTGTTCCTGTTTTGGAAAGTGAAGATGAAGATGGCTTTCCGATATCCACCAAAAACAAAACGAAATCAGACACCGACGCTCAAAAAGATAAAGGAACTTCTAATAAGTCGAGGAAAGTAAAAGATGATGCTGCAGGATTGAAAAGGAAGGTTGAAAATACTGACCAAGATCATCAAGAAAGGTGGGTAATCAATTCATCTCATTAGTGATTTTATATGCTTGTTTACATATATACCTATATATATTTGGGAGACGGAGGGTGTTTCTGTTGAGTTCCCTCATTATTCAGTTTTGTGGGTTTATTGAAGTTTCTTTGCCAAATTGGTGTCAGGCAAAAGAAAAGTAAGAAAAAGAAGCAACTTAATGATGGAAGTACTGGTGAAAAGGAAAAGCAACCTGAGGTCGTGAAGAGCAAAAATGAGCATGGACAACTGCTATCTAATGAGAAGTGAGATTCGCTGCATCGTCTTTCAATATCTTATAGTTTTACATATTTTATTGTTGTGTTGGTTCTAAATGGAATTGCATACCAACGTGTTTAAGTGATGAGTTTCAGACAATTAGAAATTGGAATCCAAACTGGTTAGATCTTATATCTGTCTATTTTTCTTATTAAATCATATCTTGCAATACCCTATATTTCCTTTGCTAATTAGCAGTATCTAGAGAAATGAAAAGTTTGGCATGATAGTACCTTCTAAAATGTCTTACATTTGCCAGTATCTAACTTGCTATTGTCAATACTGTTGTACGTGCACAGATTTGCTTTTTGCTGTTTTGTTGAACTAAATAATTATGCATGTACACAGATTTGCTGTTTTGTTGAACTAAATAATTATGCATGTATACATGACAGGAGCTCCGACATCAAAATGGTTTCTGTTCCTACTGAGAATCACGCAGAGGAGAAAAAGAAGAACAAGAAGAACAAGAAGAAATCCCAGGAGACTGAAGAAAAAACTAATGCCGATCAAACTGCTGCTGACGTGGGAAAAAGCAATGGCAAGTCATCTAAAGTGAGAACCTTTCCAAATGGATTGATTATTGAGGATGTAGCTATGGGTCGACCAGATGGCAAAAGAGCTGATCTGGGGAAGAAGGCAAGCCCTTGAGTGTCTTCATAAAGTCTTTACTTGCCAAATCAAGCATTTTGGGCTTCTTGTTTGCTATTGAATTGACTTATGACAGATAAGTTGTTTTTCAGGTCAGTGTTCGCTACATTGGCAAGCTAAAGAATGGGAAACAATTTGATGCAAATGTAAAAGGGCCACCATTCAAATTCACATTAGGTACGATTGTCATTTGACAGATATTAAGTACTCACACTCAACTTCTATATCTGTTTCACCTTTTTTTCCCATTGGTTGTGCAGGTGTAGGACAAGTTATAGCAGGATGGGATGTTGGGGTTAAAGGTAAGTTTCTAAATGTTAAAACTTTCCTAAAATTTGATTTGCTATTTTACAGAAGTATTTAGTTGTTGCATCTTCTGATACATATCCACCTTTAGGCATGCGTGTTGGGGATAAAAGAAGACTTACTGTTCCACCATCAATGGGGTATGTTGTTATCATTCTTTCTTTGACCATGATGCATTTACCCTAATCTGTTGAGAGATTGTTATACAACTTATTGGTCTTTGATGCAGGTATGGACACAAAGGTGCTCCCCCTTCAATACCACCAAACTCATGGCTCGTGTTTGATGTCGAGTTGGTTGCTGTTAATTGATTCAGCTGCAGTCATTCCTCCAGTTTTGAAGTTTTGTTCTGTTCTTTTGGCTGGGCAGCCTGTGTGGAGAAAACAGGGCATCGGTTTTTGCTTTATAGCCACAGATCTATGAAACATCGGTTGATGCCAGTTTTGAAGACATGTGAGCATGTTGATGAGTTTAAGATCGGTTGGTCGTATTACTAAACCATAATTCCTGTGATTTAACCTTTGAAACATTTGTATGATGTTCCTATTTTGAATTCGTACCCTACTTTAGTCAGCATTCACAAATTTAAGAAAAAGTTTGGAAGGATATTTACATTCAAGAAATATTTGAGAAGATGGTTTAAAATTTCAAGATTGAAACCTGACTCATGGAATTATTACTCGCTAAATCTTGCTAATTTTTTTAATTTCACCTTCAAAGTCTAGATTTGAGCTGCATTATTTGTGCAATGCTCGTTCAATTTGTAAAGACCATTGCACTTTTGGCAGCCTCGGATCCTAATGATGCCCGCTACTCGACTGAGTGCTCATCATTCAACATCGGTTCTGACCATTACAAGGCTGAGAGCACTCATCATTCAACATTGATTCAGAATAGCGCATAACCAAAAGAAAAACCATGCATTACCAACCATCAAACACAAAGCATTTGATTCCTGAACCCTCCTAATACTAGGGAAGGTTTGTCAAACAAAATTACAAGCATCAAAATACCAACTACTAGGCTTGTAGTTATACAGTTTAAAGATTCCAGTACTGAAATCAGTACGGCTCCACTGGTACTCTGAATTTTGATCCAGCATAGACTGCTGCAGATCCAAGCTCCTCTTCAATTCTAAGAAGCTGCAAAACACAGGAAGGAAAATCACCACACCGTCAAAAGGAGAACTTGTTAAATTCAAGTTACCAGTAACAGATGCTGTAAAAAGTTATACCTGGTTGTATTTAGCAAGGCGCTCTGATCTGCAAGGAGCTCCAGTCTTAATCTGGCCCTGTTTCAACAGACAAGTACATGTTCACCAAATTAGCTTATGAAACTACCATTATAAAAAGAACAAGGTGGACAACAGAAAGACTTACCGTTGCAAGCCCAACAGAGAGGTCAGCAATGAAAGTATCCTCAGTTTCACCACTACAAGTAAACAAAGATACCGAGTAAGCAAATGGTTATGTGAGGTTGATAAGTGAAGATAACAGTGAAAATTAAATGGATTACCTTCGGTGACTTGCCATGACACCCCATCCAGCACGTTTTGACATTTTCACAGCTTCAATACTTTCGGTTACTGAACCAATTTGATTCACCTAGAAAACATTAATAAGGGTCATCAGTAAGCAGTAACCATCCAGAGAACTGTAAATAGTATAATTTCAGATAGTTTCTTAAAAAAAGTATAAAAAGAAAATGGGAGGAGTACCTTCAAAAGAAGGGCATTGCAGCTCTTCTCCTTGATTGCTTTCTCCACACGCTGCGGCAACCACAATAGACTACGTTATTTATTCATTCCCACAGACATAATTTTCATATACAAGTATTAATAGAAAATGCTTGCCTTTGGGTTTGTAACAAGGAGATCATCACCAACAATTTGCACTTGCTCACCAATTTCAGCAGTCATCTTAGCATAGTGTTCCCAGTCATCCTGATCAAAGGGATCTTCAATTGACACAATTGGGTACTCTGTAACAAATGACTTGTAAACATTTTTCAGACTGTCTCCTGATATTCTTTGTGATCCGTCATTTTTCTGCAGCAGAAATAAGTTGTTCAGCCATCTAAATGATAACGCATTTGCAGCCAGATATGAGATATACTGTTTTAATTTACCTCTTCCTTGAAGTTCAAATCATAAGTCTTATCCTTATCATCATAGAATTCTGAAGCAGCAACATCCATCCCAATTACAACCTTCCACCAGCAAAAACAAGGAATGAATCAAATAACCATTCAGCCGACCATATACACTAGACCAACTTTTAAATTCCCAAGTTAGAACTAACCTTCCCGGTATATCCGGCTTTAGCAATAGCTGTCTTCAGTAGTTCAAGACCCTCTTTGTTTTCCTAAAAGCATACATCAATAGACTATAAGCACGCCATTGTCTAACCAAACTGACTAATATAGCAAAAGAAAAAAAGTTCAGCAACTCAGCAACCATCTTAAGCTACAAGAAAGAAATACTGTATACCTGAATATTGGGTGCAAAGCCACCTTCATCCCCAACATTTGTGGCATCTTGTCCATACTTCTTCTTAATCACAGCCTGGTCAAGAAAATAAGTGAACAATTGATTAGGCTCATAAAGGAGTTCATTTTTAATGGAAAAGCTTTAATTTTTAAATTGTAATACCTTCAAATGATGATATACTTCTACACCCATCTTCATAGCTTCCTTAAAAGAAGATGCTCCAACAGGGAGAATCATAAATTCCTGTCACAGAAGAACTTTAAGATTGCAATAGAAAGGCACAACGATCTTGTATCACAACTTCTCACCTTATTTTTAGTGAAGGAAACAAAAAGAATACAAAATTACCTGCATAGCTAGTTTATTGCCAGCATGAGAACCTCCATTGATGACATTGAATGCAGGGACAGGCAGAACCAAGGTCTTGTTTCCAGCAAGATTGGCTATGTGCTGAAATGTAAATAGTAAAGGCACTATCATTGGCAATTCAACACTGAACCTCATACATGACATTAGCTACACATAATGCCAGTTGCACACTCTTTCATAACACAAACCTTGTAGAGGGGTATCTTTTTCACAGTGGCACCTGCTTTGCAAACAGCAAGAGACACTGCTAATATAGCATTTGCTCCGAGCTGCATAACAAACACGAAAAAAAAAAACCACAAAAATAAAAAACCAATCAGCACTCAATAATGAACTGAAGTGAAAGAAGTACCAAGATCACAAGTACTAATAATATTACCTTCTGTTTGCACCAACCCCATTCATTTGTAGTTCCATCAAGCTGTTGAACCATGTAATTGTCAATTTGCGTCTGTTCCGTTGGGTCCTGCAGCACACAAACAAAGCAACAGCTATATCAACAACCACTTTCCTTGTTGGAATAAGAACTTCGAAAAAAAAAAGAAAGTTCACAGCAGTACCTTTCCGATCAAAGCAGGTCCAATGATGCCATTCACATTCTCCACGGCCTAAACCATCACGAGATCATCAGCTCTCCTCCAATAATAATAAAAAGCGAAACAGATACCCCGTGACATAACAATAACAACAACATACCTTCAGGACACCTTTGCCAAGGTAATCCGAACCGCCATCTCTCAACTCCAGCGCTTCATACACACCTGTCAAGTGTGAAACAAATCTAATATCAGACACAGCTAGCATCGATCGATCGAGGAACAAATATATAGTTACTAAACCTAATTCTCCACTGCTAACTAGATCGATTTATGAACAATAATCAGTTACATATATCACTATATCAACTTTAAATTTTTATTTTGATACCTGTGGAAGCTCCACTTGGCACAGCAGCTCTAGCCAAAGTTCCATCGGAGAGAGTAACATCAACCTAATGTGAATTCACATTAGAAATTCAAATATTTACTTGGACCGATTTATAGAAAAAAAAATTAAAAAAACAGCAGCAAAAATTTAACGAATCGGAGGCTAAACGAGAACGGAGGAGACTTACTTCGACGGTGGGATTTCCACGGCTGTCGAAGATCTGACGGGCCTTGATAAGCTTGATCGTCGTCGCCATTTTTTTCACTGAAAATCAAAGACTGAAACTAACTGTGTGTTGAGGAAAGTGAAAAGGACTGGGAGTATATATAGGGAAGTGTGTAAAAAAAAAAGGTAGTGGGGATTTTTCAACGGCTGTGATTGCTTTCTTGGCGTTCACGGACCGCTTGCTGCTTACACGTGGGGCCTTGAGGGGGATATGAGAAGGAATATGCGGGGAGCCGAAGTGCCCGTTGCCCAAGAAATGTGAAATGGGAGTGATTTGGGCTTATTGTTAACGGGCTGGCCCAAACAATTTGAGTTTTTTTTTTTTTCCCATGCATTTGGTATGGGCTAAACACAAAGTTCTAACATGATCAGTACGGTCTAGTGGTAACATGTTAGACTGCATGAGAGGCGGATGAGATTCTCTTGGTAATAGGAGGTTTCTGATTCGAATCCCAGCTTATGAATACATATTTTAAGGATGGGTCATACCTAAATTACTCCCACCCTCGATAGGTACCCTCAATTCCACACTCTATAGTATAGAATGAAGATGACTTAAAGAGGGGTCAATAACTAAATGGCTCCCAGCCCAATTGGTGTACCTCTATTCCACGCGCTATAGAATGAAGATAACTTGGGTTATTTCAATATCTAAATAAATGGACCTTTAAAGTGAAAGCTTAACAAAAAGAAAATATTCGGGTCAAAGCCCACCCATTCTGAGCCCTAAAACCCGAAGTCGCTTCCTTATGTGCTTCAGTTGCTCGACCTAATAAGAAGAAGGGTTTTATCGAAGGTTTTAGCAGAGGCCGCAGTAGAGGAGCAAAGGTAGAGTCTTTCGTACTCATTCTCAATTTCTCAGTCACTTAACTTGTTCACTGCAATATAAAGCTTTCTGGGTTCAACTCAATCATCATGCTTCAGTTTAGCTTTACACCTTATCTTAGCCTTTTCGTTTATATTTTTTCAAGTTCTGGGTTAGCTGCCGAGAAATTTAGGCCTAAAAATGATGAGCTAATCTGTAATCCCAATTGGGTTTTGATTGTGTTGTGTTGGTTTGATGTTATATGGTTGATTTGAATGAGTTGAGCTAGAAATAATTGACATGTTTTGGATTCTATAATGCTTTTGTTGTTTGCTGAGATTAAAGTATGTAACTTTTTTCTTTACTGAATCTGTATTATCTAGATTTTGTTTTACGGATAATGAATTGAGTTGGGGGTGGGTTTTGACATGCTGGTTTGATGATTCTGATGGAGATGGGATTGTGTTTTTGCTTTGATAGATATAAGAGATGGCTGTGTCTAAGAAAGAATCAATGATGGTTAACGAGGAGGAAATGGAAGACGACAGTGATATGGGAGATGATGTGTCTGATTCCGAATTGGAACAAGAATCGGAGGAGGAATCTGAAGAGGAAGGAGATGTGAGATTGGCTGAGCCATCCCAGAATGCGACATACAACAAAGATGGTCTGTTAGAAAAGCTTGCAGATATGAGCTGGCCTGAGAATGCTAAATGGATAGACAAGCTTACGTTGGATATTGATCAAGAGCAGCCTGTGGATGTGAATGATGACCTGACGAGGGAGCTTGCGTTTTATACACAGGCTCTGAATGGAACGAGGATGGCCTTTGAGAAGCTTCAGGGAATGGGGCTTCCGTTTCTGAGGCCTGAGGACTACTATGCGGAAATGGTGAAGTCGGATTCCCATATGGAGAAAGTGAAGAGTCGGCTTTTGGTGGAGAAGAAGAACATGGAGGAAGCTGAGGAGAGAAGGAAGGCCAGGGAGGCCAAGAAATTGTCTAAAGAGATTCAGAACCAGAAGTTGAAGGAGAGAGCTAAGCAGAAAAAGGAATCTATTGAGTCTGTGAAGAAGTGGAGGAAGCAGAGACAGCAAAGTGGGTTTGCTGGGGGGGATAAAGGAAGCGAGTTGGATTCGGTTTTTGAAGATGGGAAACCATTTGAGAAGTCAAGTAAAAAGAGGCCTGGTGTAGCTCCTGGAGATCGATCTGGAGGGAAGGCAAAATATGCCGGAAAGGGGAAGAAGCCAAAGAAGAGAGAAGTCAAGGATTCCAAGTTTGGATTTGGAGGGAGGAAAGGTTCCAGGAAGCAAAATGTCGCTGAAACCACCAACGATTTAAGAGGTTTCAATAAACAAGAGGGTTTCTCAAAAAATAAGAAAAGGAAGATGTGATATGTAACTCTATGATTTGTGGTTTTGTTTCTCTTTATGGTAAGGGCTTGCCTGTGTGTAGCCTATTAATTTTTGTTGTTGATTCTAATACAAGTGAACTTTTAAGGTCTGTGGTGCTTCGTAATGCATTATTGTTCTTCAAGTAGTATGGAGTAACATTGTTGCTGCTGCAAAGTTTTAAGTTGATTCCCAGTTCATCGTTCTACTCCGATGATTATAACAAGATGGTTGATGCTGTACTTTCTTTATCTTTGCTTTCTACTCTCCTACAATGACTGAATATGCAAGAAGATATTGGAATGAATCGTTTCAGTACTAATCTGATTCATCTGCTTTATATATTGGCTAATGAATTTCAATACAGATCATTGCTTACCCTCCTTCCCCCGATCATCAATTTTGTATTCATCTAAGCTCGTCGGTTTTTTCCCAACTCTCTTAAGGGTGCAAGAGTTTAAACTCACTCTTTCTATTTGGAAGAGTTCTGTACTCTACCAATGCAAAACCCTTCAGATATATCTCTCATTCCTCTCTCTTTTCTTGGTTTTCTTACCAAGATTGAATGAAACATAAGCTTCATGCAGAACGGACTCCGTTTTCTGCAATGTCAATTCACTTGTGTGATGTCAATCTTTGATGACATAGTGTGCTGGGAAAGTTCCATGTGAGGTTCTTAGGTGGAGGTGGTACGTGGACTTCTACTTAATCTTTGATGACATAGACCCCATCATGCTATGCAGTGAGTTGGAAGTTTCATCCCAATTGCCATCATGATTTTCATTAATAATTTAACAAACACACTTCATACTTCCCCATCATACTATATGTCGTTTTCTTTATAGCTTTCCCACTAGACCTTTCCCCTCTCCCTCTCCTCCTTAAAAGGAGCTTCTTGCCCACACTTCTTTCAACACCAATGCTATTAAGTAGCTCCTTTCGTTTTTCAAAATCACACCATTACCAATCTCCTTCTTCCTAATTTTCCTTCGACAACAACAGCCTAACAAGTTCCCTCCCAATCTCTACAACCATGTTGGTTTCAACACTGGACTTGCTCACGCAGGCTGCTTCAAATTCTCTTTATGTTTTTTGTTTCTGCAACTTGATCATAGTCATGATCGTCGTTGGCTCCAAACCCGGGTCTTACTTTGATCAAGAAAGTGAACTTCCTCTCTCAAAGGTCACCTGCACAACTACAAATGATAAACAAGTCCATCATGATGCTAAATGTGAGGGTACCATCAGTTCATCAGTTGTTGTCAGAAATGAAGTTTCAAATGTCAAGACAGAACTAGCAAGCAATGAAAAAGAGGTCAGTGCTGATCAGATTGTTGACAGTAAGGAGTGTGACATTGATGATGAGCTGAGAAGAAGAGCCGAAGAATTCATCGAAAAAGTTAACAGCGAATGGAGGGCTGAATTGCTGAGAACCTCACATTTAATCAAGGCCTAAAAATCCTGCATTTTGAATTTGTAGTAACTTGGTTTCGATGATCATGCTGAAAATTTTGTAAATTATAACTCTGAGGGTGGTCTATTTCTACCCATTGAAAATCTAATTATAATCCTTAGCAAAAATTGTTCATCTGTGCAGTTCTTGACTCCTCATTTTTTTGGAGGGTAATTTGTTTCAACATAAAGAACTTATGATTCACAGGTAGCAAGTAAAGCCTTAAACTTCAATTGATCCAAGTATTGTAAACATGTATTGATTCTCTATCTCACATGGATCAAAAGAGCAAAAGTGTTTGAAAAGTTACAAAGGGCATGTTCCTGTAAGCTGCAGCTGTTCATCTTTCTTCATCTTCCTTTTAATTTCAGGACCATTTTTCAACTTTTCATGTCATTTCTCATCTTCCTGTACATGATCATAGAGCTTAGTGTTCAATGTTCAGTGAGTCACCATTTTAGGAGAACTGTCAAATTTGAGGGCCAAGTCAATGTCAATGGCATTGTCTGAAGTTTGTTGGTAAGTCAATCCCCAAGTCTTCTATGGTTTGGAGTTTGGACTATTCCAAGTCTCCAAGTCTCTTTCAGCTACCTAATCTTGTAGTTAATGGTTGATTATTGTCTTGAAAGTTTCACTAAATTTTTAGAGGCTCAGTCAAAGAGACAGCAAAGAGAATAGGAGGAGGCTGAGAAGGATCCATGTGAGCTTCTTGTTTGGTGAAGTGAACTTTTCATTTCATTAAGGAAAATGAGGTCCCCCTAATACAGTTGGGAAGAAGCTTTTCAATTATACTGTATAAAAAAGACTAACAAGAACATATTTTATAGCATTTCTCATTAGCTTTCACATTCATGACATTATCTCCTCCTTAACTTCTGCAACTTAAAGCTTCCCGCCCATTATTTTCATTGATCCATACTAGAGTATAAATAGGGACACTCATTGTGATAATCAACATCTCTCTCTCTCTCTCTCTCATCCATTTTGTGCACAAAGTTTGGTTCTTTCTATATCCACAACTATGATCGATACAACATTAGATTTGCTCATTCAGGCTACTTCCAATTCTCTGTTCATCTTCTGCTTCTGCAATTTGATCATAGCCATTATCCTCTTGGGCTCGAAATCCATCTCCGATGATCATGTAGAAAGCGCAATCCACATTAGAATGTCTACCAACAAGCATGATCAGGAAGATGAACAAGGGACAAGTGCTAAACAAGTTGGTGAGGAGAGGCAGGAGAGCAATGCCTTGATGCAGGTCAGTCAAGTATCAAAGGCCAACAATGCAGTTACTGAAGATTGTACAGTGAGCAAAACTAAATATGGTAATGGCAATGATGAAACTGAGGCCGGTGATGATGAGCTGAGGACAAGAGTAGAAGAATTTATACAAAAGGTTAATAAAGCATGGAATGCTGAATTTTTAAGAACCACATGCGTATTCTAGGCCAGCAATGTAAATAACTTGTGACACTGCTGTGAATGCTTATTTCGACAAATCACTGCTGTGAATGTTGCTATATTGGTGACTTGCACAAAGTCTCTTTTTGTTTTGAATATTTCAACATATTGGTGCCCTTTGTTTTTAAGTTTTCTTCCTTTCTTTCACTCTCCCCTAATATTCATCAGTTTTACCATCAACTCAACCGTCATGCGCTGATATCAACTTGAATTCTGAGAACACACAGAATCAAAGTTAGGAAATGGGAACTTCTAAATTACTCATGAAGTTAATAATAAGAAAACAACATCCACTCAAATTCCAACTTTCAGAAACCATGAACTCGATGGGACGATACAAATGACTAAACATGTTTGATACATCTAAAAATGCTAGAGTACAACACTAGAAATACTAGAATACAACAGCAGCCACATAATAAGCCTCATGATCAAGAGACTAAAACTAAACTAATACCTACTGAGAAAGTTCCGGGTTAAAACAACAACGCTAGGTTAAGCCTAGTTTGTCCTTCACAAATAGCCGTCAGACGAGGTTGAGTGAGCCTAGATATCACCAAGTCTGAAGAAAACCATTCAGGTACAACAATCACACAAGGAGACCGCAGAAACATGATCAACAAGAGACTTCACAATTTGATTGGCCAGAGCCTTTGGAGTCTTCTTCTGCTACCAATGAGTTATTCTCAGGAGTTGAATTTTTAAAGTTCTGATGCATCGGGTGGCTCAGAGAATTCGAATTGTCTCCATGGAAGGAAGTAGTCATCATGATGGGTTTTAATCCGCTGTAACCCTTTATTTCTTCACCAGTCACAGAGTTCACAATGATAGGGACAATCGGTGATGATACTGACTCCATTCTCTGCTTCTTGGGCTTGTGTTCCTGCTGGTGACCTGGTAGAAAACTTCCAACCACAACCTGATTTATCAGAAAAACAAAATATTAGATTATTTGATAAAGATCAGTAAAATAAACATTAATGTGTCGAACTAATCGTTCGAATAATAAAATGACCATCTTCTTTTGTTTTGTGCGCTCCTAAGAAGCCATGTTACCTGCACAGGTCCTGCAGCTATCAATAGACCAGCGAGTCCTCCCCCAACAACTCTACCATCTGGACCTGCCAAAGAGACGCTCATGCCACCTGACCTGCTCTTTGTACCTGCATTCTCAGTGGGCATATATGATCCAGATAATGAAAGTATCTCAAATCGGCCCTGTAAGTAACAGATCAAGTAAATCATGTCAGCCAAGTCAAAAACTTGATAGTTAAAATCGAGCTGGGACAAAAATACACAAGTCATTTACTAAAATAGATGCAGTAGATGTACTATCTGCTATTTGCCAGAGTTGATCCATTTTTCACAGTAATGCTGGTATCTCCCATTTACTAATACAGAAAATCTAAATAGAACAGCAATACCATATGCACAACAGTAATACAAGAGTAGACTGTATTTGGCAACTAAGAAGTTACATGATGCAGTAACTTCATGTGTTAGCTACACACACAG
Organism: Fragaria vesca subsp. vesca; assembly: GCF_000184155.1. Lineage (NCBI taxonomy): Eukaryota > Viridiplantae > Streptophyta > Magnoliopsida > Rosales > Rosaceae > Fragaria > Fragaria vesca. The sequence goes on along the minus strand of NC_020497.1, from coordinate 23,313,948 downwards.
TAGCAGAGGACGGAAGGCCATACCTCGTAAGTTAAAGTACCACCAGAAGTACTGGGCTGTCGAAGTGTGACATTTGATATGGTACCAGTTGCAGAAAGTATACAAATAGCACGAGATCCTTGTTGAGAGAATGTCATAATCTTCATTGTAACATCCTACATAGACCAAAAGATACATCAGGAATCAAGTACAGCACTGATCAAATCACTAAACATATGGGACCTGAATAACAGATCCTAAACACAAGGAACTAGTAAGGCCTATTTGACATAAAAAAATGGATCCACTTTGCTTTTCCAGTACATACCTCGCCAGTATTGACAGTAAGGATATGAGGTGTAAAATTTGAACCAACAGAGTATGCAAGTTTCTCGCCTGCAAACAGAGGGAAAAGGAAAACAAAATCAAAGACCCTAGACTGAAATAATAATTCAAATTGGAATCACATAATCAGGCACCAGTAATCATAGTATAAGACTCAAAATGCTTGCTGAAGTATTTGGTTAATCTCTTTTCTTTCTCAATATCAGAAAAGATCATTAGAAAGAGGCCAGTATATGAACAAATCCAGGAAACTATTCCTTAGTTCATCGTCAGTAGTAAGAGGCAAGTCCAAACCAAATTGAAAAACTCAAGATGGCTTCAGAAGTGAACGAACACCAACTTTTTAATAAAAGATCAAAGCTTTATGCCTTGAGGCCATCTAGAACCTACATACTAACTGGATTTCCCGTAGTTCCAAGGAGACAGGAATTCTGAAACCCAATGGTTCAAGACTGGACTGGTCACATTGATTAAAGTCAGACCTGGTTCAGAATGTATTAAAAGTCACAATCCAAAGCATCTAACCAGGTATTCCCAGATGGATTACTAACTATACTTGGCAACTTGAATGGTCCTCCCCACTAAAAATTTCTCTTTCTATCTTATCTTTGCACAAAAAAAATCTTATCTTTGCACAATTAAGAGAGATAATCACTTAATTAGACAAGTCTAATCCCAGGCACGTCAGCCGGTTAGTGGAATCTTACCCTGTAGAGCAAACTGGTAGTAGTACTAGTTCCTTCAATCATTCTCATTCTGTTTCCTAGTAAGCAGCTTTAGCCTCACACAAAAAGGCAGAGACCCAGTTTAATATTGTAGCCAGCAGAATAAGTTCCCATCACCAAATCCCTGCTTCACCACAGGTACCAGATCTGACATGGAATCTGATACATCTAATCTAAAAGGGTCCACTACTAAATCCAGCCCAACATTCCCTTCCAAAGCCTTGCTCTAAACACCCCCAAAATCCAAATCCCAGCAAAACCAACACCATAATTTGCATGCAAATACTAACAATTACAGATCATCATCTTCTCTATATGTAAACAGTAAAAACAGGTAAACTCAAAGTCAAAATCTGCAAGACCCTGGAAACAAAATTAATAAAGGGTTGTCATTTTCACAGTACCTGAGCTCTCAAACACGTCATACTTATGTGAAGCCTTCTTGACCGAGTCAACGGGCCGGCCCCGGCCACGTTTCCAAGCCGAGAACTCTCCGGTGAGCGGCACTGACGACGAAATCGGCATCGGAGACAACGCCGACGCCGGCGAGGTCTTGTCGGCTCCGTACTTTCTGGGCCGGCCCCTCTTTTTCTTCAGAGAATCTGTGCCGGCCGTCAAGGCCGCGCTCATCGGTGACGCCGTAGCTGCCGCCATTGTAGGACCCACCACAGATTGGGGAGGAGGAGGAGGGATTTCAGTTCTGGGGGCAATCCTGTAAATATCTTGAGATGGGTCACTGCTCACTGCAACTCCAGAAAGCATCATGCTGTCTTTCTCCTCCATTTTTTCCCAGACCAACAGAAACCCTAAAAACCCTACAAAGCTTAAACCCTACAGACCCTCTGAAATTCACAGCCTACCCATCAAAGTCTTCAGCTTTAGAAAGCAAAAACAGAACCCAGAAAACCCCAAATTTATTTTTTCTGCAAAACTATGGAGAAAAGTAGACTAAAACAACAATTTCAGCTGAAAATTTAAGCCTAGAAGACCCAAAAATCCTTGCTTGGCTGCTGAAAGCTCAAAGCTCAAGAACCCAGTACTGTAATTCCAGAAATCCTGAAGCTTCTATTCACCATTGTAGGGAAAGCACAGAGCTTGAACAGAAGGAACTGAAATCCAGTAAAAAAAAATTGCAAACAACTTCCAGTAATTACCAGGAATTAGAAACACTAATTTCTTTTGGGTGTGATTTCAGGAATACTACTGAGAAATGTAAAATTTAGGGTTTTGCAGGAAAAGGAGGAGGAAATAAATAGATTTAAATTAACAAAAATAAAAATAAAAATAAAAATTGGAATGCTTAAAATATTGATGAAATTTGAGTAATAAATCAATTGTTTAATTGCAAATTCAAAGTATGAAATTTAGTTAAGAAAATGGTTCACGTCCGTCTTGGAAATTTAATAAAGTTGATTTAAGAAATGAACAATGATACTAAAATTGAATAATAAAAAACACAGAATGAAGTTTAGTTTAAGAAAAGAAAAGGGCTTTTTGTATATTTAATTGCCTTTTATTTATTCAAAGTTTATTAAAGAATTAATACACCCAGAGCTGTAAAGCAAACGGTAGAGAGAGAGCTATACCAATTTTCCAACTACTGACAAACTCCTTTGTCTTTTCAGAAAATTAAGTTTGACTAGAAGATTTAAATTTCAACACAAAACAGCCCCTCTACATTTCAGCTATCTACTATTACTGCCACTGTAAATAACATCCCCCTTCTTCATGAATCAGATTTACCCAACTTCAAAGTCTTCAACAAATCTCAAATGCAAAATATGATATCACATTGATTCAGAGAGTAACAGGTTCAGATATCTTAGTCCACGTTCGAATGTCGTAGACTATATACACAAATCAGGGAAGCCAATTAGAATTGACTTACAGAAGGCAAAGCTAAAAACAGGCAATAAGAGTTTTCTTCAAGTTCACCAAAGAGTGTACTACATATAACTAGTCCTATCAGACATGTATCGACTTGGTATGTGCTGAAGGGAGCACGAAACCGGCTCTGATTTCCTCGAAAGAGTACTCAACCTCTTCGGGGGCAACCTCCTTGGCTACATTGGCAGCATAAGGAATCGGTTGGTGTGATGGAGGAGCTGGGGTCACGGCTGTCTGCATTGGTACTGACACTGTTTGAGGTGTAGTGGGCACAAAAGACATGATGACCTTGGGAGTCTTGGTGTAGTCCTCCTCTGGAACATTTGTGGACTTCATAGGAGTAGCAAAGGTGCCGTTTTCAGCAGGGAGAGAAATTGGCGCAAAGGGTTTCCGCATCATGGGTGATTCAGGTTCATAGCTAGAACCAAAAGAGCTATTCCGACTTAAGTTTCTCCTTCCTGCATAAACAGGTTGAAAAGATCAAGATATGATTGACTGTTGTTCAGATGAAATGGCTGCATTTGATTTTGATACTGCTTAAGTATAAAACAAGTATGCTTCTAGTGTTTACTTCCCTCTAAAAGAGAGGGAGAGACCTCAAGAGTTACTAAAACAAATGGTTTGAAGCCAAAATACAAATGACAAGTAATTGGGGAAGAGCTTTACCGGTAGCCAAAGCTGTGAGGCCATCATCATGCTCAATTTGGTGGCCTCGATCACTCTTCCTTGAACTAGGACGTGAAAGAGGAGTAGCAGGCACTCTAGTGGAGTGAATTGAATCAGCTTTGGGAGCTTGCATTGAAAGTCTTCTATTGCTTGCACCTCCTGTTGACATTCTAGGACCCTTTTTAACACTCTGAGTCTTTGAAGGACTAGGTTTTGACCCATAAAGTGCCTCTTGTTCAGCCATCAGCTGACCCTGAAGCTTTTTCTGGTCCTGAAAGACAAGACATTATATTGTTAATATGTATTTCACAGATCTTCAGCAAAGGTTCAAAATAAAGATACATCTTCACAAGAGATGTTCAGGTAACAAGAGAAATGTACCCGCTGCCTTCGGCGTTCTTGTTCCTTTTCATCCCGTAATATAGTATACTCTTCAAGCATGGAAAGAAGACGGACCTGAATAGCAGTCGGACAACAAGTGACATTGTTTCAGAAAGTGCATGTATGAGTACAAAACAAAACATTACTTTATGGCGGGGACAGATGAACAAACATGAACCTCTTAAAGGCTTCAAAAATATAAGGGAAGTACTTACACCATCATAAGTAAATTCAGTTCCTCTCTCCTTCTCCCATGCGATGGTTTTTGAAGCCAATGCATCCACCATTGCTGTACAAAAACCAGGACACTAGTTAAAGCATACCAAGAGGAAATATCAAGTACATATAATAACAGGACTGAGTGAAAGAATTATATTTACTAGAAGCAAAGAATATATCATTTGTTCCAAATTAAACTGAACTTCAAAGACCCAAGAGATTCTGTGACAGTTACATATGTTGGAAGGTCTAAAATTGTTACATAGGGGAGGCAAATCTATGCAATCTGTACCTGGAAGTTTGTTAACCAAAGCACGTGCTTTCTCAGCGCGCTTGAGAGTAAGATGAGCTCCTCTGCCGGCATTGTATCGGTTTTCATCCTGAACACCCATAAAAAAAAACGTTAGCAAATGGACTTGAAGAGGATGAAATAATCACCATTCAAATTGATGGAAAACTAACCCTATTATATTCCTCAAGCCAGCACTCCTCATCACAAGCGAACAACCATTTGTCAACTCTTTCAAGTATGTCTTTCCTGCTAAAAGCTTCCTCTTTAACCTTTGCAACCTGGACCTCAATTTGGTCCAATACACATGAAGGGTCCACAACTCCTGTACAAGCAAGAATGGTGCAGACATTCAGAAATACATTCATAGTTATTTTCTTTTACATATGATGCGTTATCAATTATTTGAAACACACCAGATTCTATAGCTTCAATGGCATATTCAATTGCACTATCTGCCTCTATGACCATATGAGTCTTCCTACAGATCTCTTCTAGCTCTGTCCTCTTCTTAAGAACAAGCTCTTTCATTTTACTTGATTTCAGCTCTTCCAACCGTGACACTTCTGCCTCAACCTGCAAAATATTTAAAATCCCATATGAATATATTAACGCATATTCTAAAAGATATATATTAACGCATATTCTAAAACTAGACAGAATTACTGCAGAAAACTCACATAATTGATGAAGTCCACAGAGAGTGTATCTGGCTCAGTTATCTCATGTTCTGAAGCAGCTATGTTACATGTTATATTCTGAAACATCTGTTGCTCCTCTATTGGTGTATCCATCAAGTTCCATAGCTCCAACATGGTGGTTGCAAGATCTTGAAGCTGTTCAGAGGTTAGGTCACAAAGATCATTAGAAGGCATATAACTTCATCTAGGAATTAAAGTTTATGAAGAACAGTCTTACCATCTGCATTCTCTGTATTTTAACATCACGGAATTTCTTTATTGCAGTGGCCAATCGCTCAATTAAGTCCAAACTTATATCTTTACATCCTTCTGAATTATCAAGACTGGGATGAATCTCACTGATTGTCTGTTTGAAATCCATACCAAGAACTAAGCAAAGCGAGTTCAATGTACCCAGGTGGGCCTGTATCTGCTTAAGTCTATCACTCTGCGAAAGAAGAAAGAATAGTTAAATGAAAAAGTGGTGAGAAAATATAAAATACAAACTTAGACTCTGAGGAAATGTGGATGTGTAAACAGAAAAAAGAGCACTCAACCAACCTTCTCTGTTTGGAGTGCATGGAGCTGTCTGTGCAATTCTTCAAGCCTTCTCAAAGACAAATCAGTTTCATCCACAACTACTTTAGAAGAAATGCAACTTGTGCTTCCATTAATTTCACTTGAAATCATTTGTATCTGCTCTACGACTTCTAGAAATTGGTTTTTTCTTTCAACTTTTCTCTTCTGCATTTCCTCCAGCTGAGGAATTATTTTGCTGAGTTCTTCCTTCAAGCTTCCAACACTTTGATCAGACTGCAATCATAAATCAAAATGTATATAAGTTTGCTTTAATAGAATTGACATCAAAACTTCAAAAACAAAAAAGTATATCATCTACAAAACTATCACAGTTCATATCCTTTTTAATTATTGACATTGTGCCTTCAGTTATATCATACCATTTGGCTCAAGTTCTTTAATTCACACTTTTCTTTCTTAATTTCAAGTAAAATATTTCATGTCTACGTTATTATAATCAGTACCAATTGCACTATCAAGCTTCTTAAATAATCTATAACTGTTGAAAAAAAAAAAAAGATGCCACATTTGCTCCTGACCTGCCTAATATGAACCGGTCGCTCCCCCATTGCAGAACAGATTGCCGCAAGTTCTGCTTCAGAGTCAGCAATTGCCTGACGTAACTGTGCCCTACACCGATTGGCCTGATCTACCTTTCTTCTGTATATTTCAAGGCACTCCTGCTCAAGCTCAAGCAACATCTTGTCCCTATCCTTATCCGTCTCTCCAACTTCATCCCAAATTATCTGCATTTTTCAAAGTAAACAAGAAAGGAAATGAATCAGTACATTGACTACATTCCAACTTAGACAACTTCCTTTCCTAATTAAAGATTCATAGATACCTTAAGCTCACATAGAAGGGACCCGCAAGTCGTTTCCATTTGCAGAAGCTGCTCGGTTTGGATATTCGACATGTTGCGGAAAACTTCACCAGCCACAAGCAATTTCCACAGTAAACCCCTGATTATATGCACACAATAAACCATTAATTAGAACCAAACTATTACTGTCCAAATTAAACATTATCATCCAGTTTCCATTTATGCATAACTTAAATTAAATTGATCACCAAACTCTAAGCTAATCATCAAATTCAAAAAAGGAAAACCTTTCAATCAAAACAAAACCCTAGATTCTCCAAAACCCCTCCAATTCTCACATTTCTCACCAAAACTTCCGATTCAAACACCAAAACCCCCAATTCTAGTCCAAATTACACCGAATTTCATTCGAAAACCACACCTAGGTCAAAATCACCCCCAATTCCAACTTCGAATCCAAAATTCCAACACCGATTTCCATCGCAATCTAGCTCAACCTTAAATTTCAGATCACAAGCAAAAAAAAAATCAACCAAAACTAAGGAAATGTAGAAATCCAGAAACTGAGAGACGCGGTTTGTTCCGTCCTCCATTCTCGGAGAACCAAACGGCGATAACGGAAAAAAGATTAAACTAGGGAAGAGGATTCCGGCGACGAACCTGACGGCGTGAGTTTGATTCTTGGTTGAAAGAAACGGCGTTTGAATTTGAAGGACGAAGAAATCTGAGATTTCTAGAGAGAGAGAGAGAGAGAGTAGCCGTTTGAAAAATCTGAAGAAGGAGAAAGAGAGGACCGTTGAGGATTTGGGAGAGAGAGGAGAGAGAGAGAGAAGAGCAGAAGCG
>NC_020497.1:23268355-23306512 GCF_000184155.1 Fragaria vesca subsp. vesca | reverse complement strand
ATTTCTTATCTCTCTCTCTCTCTCTCTCTCTCTCTCTCTCTCTCTCCAGGAACAAAGCCACCAACAGGATTTGAATTTCAAAATCCTTCACCTCCAGGCGTGGGTGGGATCCGCTGTTGTGGGCTTACAGAAGTTTCCGTTACGCCTGCTAATGGGATTTCGCCACGTGAATGGAAAAGTGAAGGTTTGGGTTTATCTGGCTGGTGATTTGCTAGAGGAGAGGGGATAAGGACATTTGGCGAGAGTAGGAGGGAAAACGGAAATATTTCAGATCCATCATAGTGTTTTTAATTTTTAAACCATACGGGGTCGTTAGCTCATTAATTTTGAACGCTCTCCATTTTTGTAGTCATTCTTTTTTCTTTTTTTTTCTTTTCTTTTCTGTCCATATGAAAAGTAACGGTCCTATATTCCAAATTTGAATGTTAATGTGTTATTGATGATAAATAATACGATTAACATGTCGATTGAAATTTTTTAAGTCATTTAGAAATTTTATTTTAATAATATTTTATTTTCTTGATTAAATTAATACACAACTTAAAGATAAACATAATATGTTGGTGTTTTTTATAATTCGAGCTCAAATTTGGTTTACGACTACCGAGTTTTGTAAAGATATTAGAATTGTCATTTTTCGAAGGTTGGTATGTGTTTTGTTCATCTTATAAACACCTCAAGAACGTTTGTTTGCATCTTAATTTCGTATGAAGAGTTTCTATTATTGATTCACTTGGAACATTTTCCTGTCCAACCTTTTAGTGTATCATTACAAAGACAAGCTGTTCTTTTAGAGCTGACTGGCATCACTACAATATGAAAATTTTGAAATTTACTCTGGTCCCCTTTTTTTGTACAAGTAATTCCCAAATTTTTCCAAGTACATCACCCAAAATAAGCAGAGTACTTCGTGGCAAGGAGTAGCGAGTAAAATATGGGGTAAAACACAATGCAGATGAAAGTGAAAATCGATATGTTTTCTTTCTTCATTCAAATTGAAATGTATGACAGTAGTACAACCTAAATGAAAGTGCTTACTATACTAGATTACATAATCATTTTGATGACTAAGCTAGTATTACTCTTCAAATACAGAATTAGCCACTAATCCTCAGATCTAGTGCAATATATAATTTCTCTATAAGCTGTTTAGTAGAATATAAAAAATGCTATTGTGGAAGCTCTTTCTCTTGCTCTTGCTTTTGCTCTAAGTCTGGAAATAAAACAGATGTCTAACCAGTTATCTTCCACTTAGAGACCCCAGCAAGAAGCTCACACACAACAAGGACCTCTCATGAAGATGAGTTCTTGGTGTCCTCATATTCTCTTCTTATGATTTCAAGCACAAATTCGTTCCAAGTATCAACTGGACCTGGCATGCACCAATGTAAGCAATCCTGTGGCGGCGGCCTTCCATCAGGGCCACGCTTTGTTTGCTTATTCGGGTCAGGGCTTCTATATGGACCTGGATGTCCATCATGACGGTACTCAAAAGCTTCGGTGATATCCATCAATTTCAGCTTTGACTTGTTTGTCAATTTCTTTATTGCACGGTTAAAGCCCATTACCTGTTTTTGATGCATTATATTTGTAAAGCCATTTTCCACTCTCTCACCAGCTGCAAGAGGCCTTACTTTCCCAGTGCATGATCCTCCTGTATTCCAAGCCCCGCCTTCATAATGGTCAGGTGAAAAGGAACGAACAATGGCAATCCCTGTATAATTTGGATGTGTAGCAAGAGCAGTGAGAATCGTCTCAACCGATATTCCAAATGCTTCAATGTTGTTAATCTTCATGTCCTTCGATTTATCTGGCCACCACAACTGTCCTCCTACAATCTCATTGTTTAGGATGTAAACAGACTGCTTAGCAAACCAATGGCCAGAAGAGAAAACAATAACATCAAACTGTGGTATGACATCCATCAAGCGGTCATCAGGGGCATCAAGGTGGAGTTTGGCCACACCCTCTGGGGCATAATCAAATGCTTCAGATGTCTGCTTGACAAGCCACGAGGACCAAATACGGACTACAAAAGTATTTGTTGACTTGAAATAATATCGTTGCATTTTCTTGTTGCCCCGGTTTCTTGGGGTTTCTACCTGCAAACACCACACAACACACAGCGTAAGCACCACTGTATTAGTAAAACTAATATTGTCTGTGTCATGACTACAGTACACATGACCGAGGCCTACAAGATCAATTTATGTTAGGTTAAACTTTTCATTTGCTGCTTAAAATCTTTAACCAGAGGATAGACAGTCAATGACACCAATCTTGTCCCTTTGAGAATGCAGCAAATAGCTCCAACAAACTACTTGTCAACGGACTCACAGGAGCACATGTGTCTAAGAAGTTAGAAGATGGTGGATATCATGTGTACAAAATAGAATGTAAATACAAATTTTTTTTTTTTTTTTTGTGTGAAGAAAATGCGTATGCGAGTATAGGAAAAATAAGAATAGATAATTGCCTGCCAGAGAATGCACAACATTGCTTCCATGTGATTTCGAGCAACAGAATCACCGATGAAAGCTATTGTCTTCCCCCTCATCAACTCTAGAAATTTCCTGGCATCAAAGCGTGGCAGGTCACACTGAAGGGGTTTCCATCGCCAGTTCTCGTACTCCTTGTCGGGCCTCCCATTTCCCTGGCAATTTTGCATCTGTGTTATGACAGGGCATGTATTGTTTGTATACTGTGGTCCTAATGGATCATAAAACCAACTTCCATGGTACAGATCACAGCCTACATGATACCAACAAAGTGTAAGTTAGAAGCTTACAAAGAAGCAGTGAGATAAGGACAAATAATACAAATGCAACTTTAAAAAGGAAGGAACGTGCTAGCTAAAGCCATTTGCTACTCGTCTCATAAATAGAACGTCTAAAATTGGGTCAGGAACACAGCAGAGGAGTTAACTAGAGACTCTAGACGTGAAAGTAAATCTGTTAGATAAATTTCTAGCACATGGAAGCATGTGAGATTGTCTATGACAAAGAGTCTAAAGATTACAAAAACAGGTCATGTTTCAGCAAACATGGAAAATGAATGAAATAAAAGGAAATTTACCTGTATCGACTGAACCACTACTTGCATCATTGGGCAGATCAGATGAAGCTGGATTGCCTCCTGATTTGGAATCAGTAGAAGAGGGAGTACTATCATTTGTTTCCGGAACCACAGAAATTTCAGTAACATTGGATGATCCAAGAGCAGGTTTTGCTACATCTTCATCCTCGTTGTGAGTTGTACTCAAGGACACATGTGAGTTGGTATCATTGGACAAAGTCTGATGAGTTGTTTCCACATTCTCATCAGCTGAAGAACTACTCGAACCAGAAGGCACTTGTGTATCAACCGGTTTCCCTGATGCACCATTCTCATCAACTACCGGCACATCTGGCAGATCTTTCACATCTTTACCTTCCGACCCATCCACCGGACTATTTAAACTCGTGGGAACTTCTGAACTAGACTCGGACGTCTCCTCCTTGTCGGACATAACTACATTGTTCGGAATAGGCGAATCAACCACACTCTGATTGCCTGAAGTACCGGAAAGCTCTAGCTTCAGCAAACTATCAACACCATAGAAATACCCCGAAACCGTGGAACCAATTGGGAACGAAACTAAAACCCATGAAGCAAAAAGCAGAAACATAGCCAACCCTGCCACCGAAACACCAATCCAGGAAACAATTTTCGGGTACTGATTCATCGAAACTGAGCCTTTGGGCGTGGCCAAAGTCATATCTTTCCAAATCAAGTAACTAACAATCACCCAACTACCCAGAAAACCCCAAAAGCACTCGTACAAATGGCTACAAAACACCACTAAACTCCAAACTCTCTATTCAAATTCAGGACAGAACTAGTTATGACTAATCCAGCTCCTCCAGCAACCCTGGAATTCAAATGTAATTAAAGACTCAAACTTTACATCCAGAAATTAATTAACATAATGCCAAACACATCGTGATTTAATTACACTGCAAAATTAGTAGAATTTACGAATCGAAATTAGGTTGAAGATCTAAAGGAAACAAGTACCTTGATCGACACTCAACGAATCCAGGATCGCCGGAGATCGGAAACCGAGCGGTCTCCGTGGCGGTGGGGGCTACCGGAAACCGGGAGAGATGGTTCTCGGAGGCGGAAAAGTTGACCGGAAAAGTGAAATTCCGACCGGGAGTTTCTATTTTAGGAGGTGAAGAAAACGAAGAATGGAGTGAGCTGAAGATCTGGGATCAGAGGATTTTGGGGTTAAAATAATAAGCAGAGATTCAAAGGTGAAAGATTTACAGTAAAATATTGGGTTTCAGATTATTAAGCGAGGTTAAATCCCGTGATCGTGTTTGTTTTGCTCGGAGTTGTTTATAGTTTTTGGAGAGAGGGAGAGTGTGTGTGTGGAGGGGCGGGGTGAAGTTACGGTTGTGCCCCTGGGTGGTGTTGGGGACGCGAGGAGACAAAACCACGAGGTGTTGTGTTGACACGTATTCGGAGGAGGAGAGTCCAGGTCGGTCGGTTTTTTAGACTCGTTTTCGAGCTAAGAATCAAAACACCGACGTGCACTTTGACGATGATGATACAAAATACAATAAGCAAGAAAGAACACACCAATATTGCAGAAAGAGTAGGGCAATGAGATCGATTGGTTTGTTTTAGGAAAGATGAACTATCGGTGCCGTCTCATTTCGAGTTTACAAACAAAAAATATCAATTAAAATTCATTGCCCATCAAAATCAAAAACAATAATGAAGGAAGAAACAAACATGTCGTCGTAATGACCACAAGTCAATCACATTCAGCAAATAATTAGGAAATGTCGACTTCTTTGCACCATTTAATTGGATTTCTCATTGAATTGGACTGAATTGTTTTTTCAATTTGTCTATTAGTGAAGCTTTCCATTTTTCTTCCCGTCATAAAATGGACGAAAGAAACTGATGTTGAAATGGCATGATTGCATGAAATGAAAATTCTCTTATCAAAAGATGAAAGAAACTGATGTTGAAACTGATCCAAGAGTTGTGAAACTAGAACACATGAACTCTTGCATTGTTCGTCCAAAAAGAAAAAAAACAAAAACTCTTGCATCGGAGAAGTGGCAACATAATTCAATTGCCTAGAGATTGGAGGCGACTGTTTTTTACTTTAGGCTTAAGAATTTTTGCCTTCGCTTTCAAAATTTTCTGCGTCCGCCACTATTTGTTTACCCTCGATTTCGTCTATTAAGATCTGAAGCATAAATTGGTTCCATGTATCAACTGGACCCGGCATGCACCAATGCAAGCAATCTTCGGGTTTAGACTTTCTGACCGGTCCAGGTTGTGTCTGTTTTGTCGGGTTGTCGTACCGACCCGGATGCCCGTCACGGCGATACTCAAAGGCTTGAGTGATATCCATTAGTCTCAACTTAGACTTATTTTTCTTCTTCTTAATAGCATTGTTAAACCCCATTACTTGGGCTTCATGCATGGCCTTATTAGTGTCTTTATTTTCCACCAACTCTCCTGCACCAATTGGCATCACATTTCCAGAGCATGTTCCACCTTCATTCCAATCCCCACCCGCAAAATGCTTCGGTGAATAAGAACTCAAAATCGTAATCCCTTTATATTGTGGGTGAGTTACTATTGAAGTGAGAACTGTTTCCACTGAGATCCCATATGCTTGAGTCATATTTAGGCGCACAACTTCGTTGTTCAACAATTTCATGGCTGGTTTCTCAAACCAGGGGCCAGAAGAAAGAACAATCACATCAAATTGTGGGATTAGATCGATGAAGTGTTGGTCCGGGACATCGAGATGGAGCTTTGACACACCATCCGTGCTGAAATCTCCATGTGTTTCGTTGATGAGCCGCGACGACCAAATTCGGACAATTTTCACAAATGACTTCTCGAAATCGTAGATTTTCATTCTACGGTTGCTTCCAATTACTGGATCTTCTACCTGCAGAAATGCACATTACACCAATTTTTAGCAGACACATGACTATATCTAAGATATATCTTTTATGTCTAATTAGTATATGTAATGTCTGATTGCGTGACAAACAAGTTCAGAAAGACGAATGTGATTGTTTTTTAGATTTAAGATGTAGATTAAAAAGTGTGTAGGTAAATACTTGTTGGAGAGTGCATAGTAAGGACTCCATAAAGTTTCGACTGATGGAATCGCCGATGAAAGCTATTGTCTTCTCACTCAGCAATCCAAGAAATTGCATGCCATCAAACGGTGGAAGGTCACATTGAGAAGGCTTCCATCGCCAGTTCAGGTACTCCTTGTCAGGCCTCCCATTCGCCTGACACTTTAGCTTACTTGACATGAAAGGGCATGCTTCTGTATAAGCTGGTTTAATCGTTGGATCATGAATCCATGTTCCATCATACAGATCACAATCTACATGTACAAATACAAGTCAGGCTTAGCAAGAAGCAAGAAATCAACAATGGTAATCGAAATTTCCTGAATCGATTAGGAACCTGAATCGAATGAAGGAATGCTTGTTGCATTTGGCACACTCGTGGATTTGGAATACGTTGGCACACTCGTGGATTTGGAATACGAGGAAGTTAGGGTGTTGTTTAATTCTAAGTCCCAAGAAACCAGACTTCTGAGCAATACCAATCCTGCAACTGAAATGAAAATCCAAGAAACTATGGTTTTGGGATAGGCACCAGTCTTTGAACTATAACTTTTTGAGGATCCCCAAGTCATTTGGTTTCCAAAATCAAGTGAGATCTCTATAACTCTTGTGCACACACAAAGGCCGTTGTTGATGTCTGCTTGTTATATATGCATGGATATGAATGATGAGACTCGAGAATATAGCACCAATGGCTCCTATCTCTAATATCGTAGTGCAGTGATATAGTTTTGTATGAGAAACGTATGTAACGGTTTACCGTAGGTATTGGTGTAACAATCCAAATAAGTGTTGCAGTAAGTTAGGATTCATTGCAATAAGTATATAACTTACCGAGAGTGAAACAGCGTCAGCTGTTTAAGTGCAAAGAGCCAAAGACAGTTTACTTGATGTTTGAGAGTAAACAGTTACTATTTAACTTACATATTTCATCTTAGTTGAAACTTTGTTTGACTCTTCAGCAAATTCCATGATACAATTGAAGTACTCAAAAATAAATTGAAATCCATTAAACGATGAAATGCTTGAAACTTATTTCTCAAGACTAAGAAACGATCATATGTCAAACTGCTTTGAACACCTTAGAAAACAAACGTAAAATGTTAAGGTCGATGGTGAGGATTTTAGAATTCACACGGTCAAAATTATCAGGTGCATTCATTAGAAGAAGATAGAGTTAAAACTATCAGGTGCATTCATTAGAAGAAGGTAGAGTTTGACTCAAGCACATGTAATATATCCGTTGACAGTTTAATTGATATTTATAGAATTATATCTCTTATATTATTCATTCATAGTCTCATACTCAAAAAGATTCAACATAAACTGTTATTTCGACTTTGATTATATAATGTTATTTTAATTTACAACCACCGGTCAACCATAACCGATGGTCGTAAATTTCGGTCTTTTGATGCAATAAAAAAAGTAAAATGCAAAACCGCCGGTTCGACCGGTGTCAAAAACCCATCGTGAGTTCATGACCACCTGTCCTCCCGCCAAACCCAGAAATTATCCCAAAACCTCACTCTCAGTCTCACACTCTCTTCAAACCACTCTAAACTCTAATTTATCTCTCCTGACCTCAAAGCTCATCCTCTCTCCCTAAACCCCCATTAACCTCTCTCGAATTCCAAACCCTAGAGGCGTTCCGCCACCGTCGTCATCCTTCTCCGCCGACGATGAGCTACGCCGCGCACAAGATGATGCACTGGCCGACGGGCATCGAGAATTGCGCCGCCGGCTTCATCACGCATTCTCGAGCCGACTTCGTCCCTCGAATCCCTCAGATTCAGACCGACGACCTCGACTCCGATTGGCCCGCCCCGCGCCGCGAAATCGGCCCCGTCCCCAACCTCGTCGTCACCGCCGCGAATGTCCTCGAAGTCTACGTCGTCAGAGTCCAAGAGCAAGACACCGCCAGGGGGTCTAGAGCTTCTGGAGAGTCCAAACGCGGCGGTCTCATGGACGGCGTCGCCGGAGCTTCGCTCGAACTCGTCTGTCACTACAGGTATCTTTGCCCTAACTAAATGCTTTCACGGTTGCTCGAATTAGCTGAATGAGTTTATACTGGAACTAGTTGCTGAGAGGTTTTCGATTCGATTTCATATCTGTGTGGTTGTAATTGCGTTACAGATTGCACGGCAATGTGATGACAATGGCGGTGTTATCTAGTGGAGGTGGTGATGGTTCTAAAAGAAGAGATGCTATTATCTTAACCTTCGAAGATGCGAAAATTTCAGTACTAGAGTTTGATGATTCGATTCATGGACTTCGCACTAGGTACATTACTCTTGTCTGCATTGTTTTTGGTATTTGGGTCAATGTTATGTTGAATAAACCTTAGTTTGATCAAGTCCTTTGAAATATGAAATTCTGTACAAGGGAGATGATAGTGAACCATAATGCCTTGAAATTTGAAGTGTGTTTTATGAATTTGCAAACTGTATACTTGATCTGCAGTAGCAGACTTTGGTACTGTAATTGGGTTACCGACAACATAAGTTGGCTGCATATTAAGTCTCTTAAACTCTGTAATTTGTGCCATGATTTTAAGTTATTTCCTTCCTTAATGTGATTGGACTTTGGCTCAAGTGATCTGTTTCTAAATGTGTATGGACACTCTTGGTTTAAGTTGATACTTCCAACCATAAGAATCATTAGTTTGTTCATTTTTTTTAGTTCTTTTTCCCTTTGCAAGATGATCTAGATTCATCATTTCTGATTTTCCCCTTCCAGCTCTATGCACTGCTTTGAGGGCCCAGAGTGGCTTCATTTGAGAAGAGGTAGAGAATCGTTTGCAAGAGGCCCATCAGTAAAGGTTGATCCTCAAGGCAGATGTGGAGGTGTTCTTGTTTATGATTTGCAACTGATAATACTT
Organism: Fragaria vesca subsp. vesca; assembly: GCF_000184155.1. Lineage (NCBI taxonomy): Eukaryota > Viridiplantae > Streptophyta > Magnoliopsida > Rosales > Rosaceae > Fragaria > Fragaria vesca. Next base: position 23,297,473 of record NC_020497.1, on the reverse strand, counting down.
AAAGCTGCTCAGGTCTCTTCTTGTCTGCTTAACTTATTATTATTTTTTTAAATGGTTGATATCCTGAAAAGTTTATAATACTAAATCTCTCTTTTTTCTACTATATCAATTATAGGATATGAAAAATAAAGGAAACATTGTTGGGTTAGCAATAACTGCAATTTTTGACTTGTATGCATTATAAAAGCGTATTTAACTTGGCTATGTAATAGTTAGGGTTGTCCCTGATATTTAACAAGGTGCTGTTAAAATATTGGCTCTCATGTCATGTAATGTTGAAACAAAATGAATAAATGATACAAGAAGTTAGTTTTCATTCTTGTTATATAAATGGTAGGATTCTGATGTGATAAAAAGGGTAACCTTGTTGGCTTAGCAACCATGTATGTATTTACGCAGTGTATGCCTTTGCTAGTAGCATGCTTAAGTATCTGTCAAGGTCATCTAGTGCAGGTGTGCCTTGATCAGAAAGTTTTATAGTACAGTGGTACAAGACTAGATGGCATCATGAACTGTCAATACCTACATACATGACAAACATTTTTATTTGAAGGCAGTTCCCCTTATTATTGACTTTGATGTCTTTGTTGTCAGGGTGGCTATGGTTTGGTTGGGGATGATGATGGGTTTGCATCTGGTGCTGCAATTTCTGCTCGTGTTGAGTCATCTTACATTATTAGTCTACGAGACATGGACATGAAGCATGTAAAGGATTTTACATTTGTACATGGTTAGTTTGGTCAACAATAACTTTTTAAAGGCCTAATGATTAATATGACTTTTGTAGACTAATATTTTTTATTTATTGTTACCTTCAAATTGTACAACCATATCAGAGAATTGCCGTATCTAAGTGAAGTTTGTATAATGAGATTTTAAAAATTTAATTATTTGAAATATGGCAAATTTTAATTTGGGAGAAATTGCAATTTCAAATCCTCAAATTTAAGTTCAGCACAATCATTTTATTCCTTCAGAAGAAGTGATAATTAATTGGTTATCAATACTCATATTTGCTTATATTGAAATCACAAAGCGACATAAAACAAATATGTTACTTTTATACCTTAAGTATCAGCACAACTTTGAAGCAGCATCCTCTGAAGTTTTATGATCAAAAGTTTCACATAATAAGATTTTTATAGGTTACATTGAGCCCGTTTTGGTTATCCTTCATGAGCGGGAGCTTACTTGGGCTGGGCGTGTCTCATGGAAGCACCATACATGTATGATTTCCGCGCTTAGTATCAGCACAACTTTGAAGCAGCATCCTCTGATATGGTCAGCTATTGTAAGTTCCATAAGAGTTCCATAAGAAATTAAGCTCATCTGAAAATTTTGGAACAACCTTGACAAATTTCCCAAATTTCTGGTCTGTTGTATGTGATTTAAATTCTTGTAATCTGTAATATTATTGCTCAAATTATCAGCTGAACATGAAAGTATGAAGGAATATCTTTCTTGAAAGTTGAAAGTCTTGCCTGTGTTTTCATTAACGGAGAACATAGAACATATATGGATGGAAGTAGTGATATGAAAAGATATCCTTATATTCTCTATTTTTCTCAATTTTCTTTGGTCAGAATCTCCCACATGATGCTTATAAGCTACTTGCTGTGCCATCTCCAATTGGTGGTGTTCTTGTCATCAGTGCAAATTCTATTCATTATCATAGTCAGGTAAATTACTTTCTTTTGAGTGGAACGTCAAAAGTTGAAGGTTTGAAGCATATTTTGAAGGGTTTGCTTCCAATTTCATGCAGTCGGCTTCATGTGCATTGGCATTAAATAGTTATGCTGGTTCTGTTGATAGCAGGTCTCAACTCTCTCTCACTCTCTGTTACTGCACACACAAAGACACCTTCTCTCCCTCCTTTTCTTTGGATTCATTCTCGCCAAAAAAAATTGCTCATGTGAGGCCGAGATTTTTTTCTTATATTTAATATTTTCTGCTTGATTCAGTCAAGAGATGCCAAGATCTAGTTTTACTGTGGAGCTCGATGCTGCCAATGCTAGTTGGTTGTCGAATGATGTCATTTTGTTGTCTACAAAAACTGGGGAGCTCTTATTGCTCACCCTTGTTTATGATGGAAGGTCAGTAATCACATCTACTTTATTATATGATTATGCCTGGAAAGTTTTCTTAGTTTTGTTTTGTGTGAAGAAGCAGAGCTCGTTTGCCTGTTCTTTGACACCACTGAGTGACTATAATTACGAGTCTCTTAAATGTGTGTGTGTGTGTGTGAGTAAGAAAGAAGGGTTTTGAAGTTTGATTCATTTCACTTTAGTATCCGGTTATTTGGAAATGGTAATAGGAACCTATTTCCTGCTGACATACTAATTCTGGCCTATTAGGCTATTATTGATATATGATCTGGAGTAATGCCACAAGATGTTGGATGTGGCATACCTTGGATGATCATGAGTGGCTTGACCTTTTCTCTTCCGCTTGCATAGTAGTAGGAAATACATATGTGAATATATAAAATATATATATACACGCACTTACATGTATATATATACATATTGTATTGGTCATCTTTCTTAAGTTTGCAATGATCCTATTTTATATGCAGGGTTGTGCACAGACTTGATCTTTCAAAGTCTAAAGCTTCAGTACTTACATCGGTCAGTTCCATTTTCTCATTGGCCTAATTTGCTTGCTATCCTGCTCTTAAGTTATTCTGTTCCTTTATATAATATAATATTAATTGTAGTTTTAGTGAATCGGCTATTTCTTGTGTAGGGAATCGCAACAGTTGGAAATTCATTATTCTTTTTAGGCAGTCGGTTGGGAGACAGTTTGCTTGTGCAGTTTACTAGTGGAGTAGGGGCCTCAATGTTGTCAGCTGATTTGAAGGATGAGGTTTGTGTTGAAATCATTAGTTCAGCGAATCAGCTCTTTGGTAAAAAGTTAATAGTAATTCCTGTTTTTAATCATTCTTTTGAAGCCTGCTTATTGTAAATGGAATTTGAATTTAGCTCCCTTGTTTGATATTTACTCATTTTTAGATCTTTAATTGTTAGACCCTTTTAATTTCTCCCTGCTTAAAAGACTAAGTTTTTGAAGTGGGGAAATTTTGCATCCTTTGTTCTTATGCGTTGTTGAATCTTCAAATTATTGATTAATTTCATGTTGAGCGAAATCTTTTCACATATTTTCATCGTTCTGATCTTTACTAATTGCAAACTTAGTTGATTTTCCAATAGTTTCTGTGTTTGAATGGATGAAGAAACATTCCTCATGCTTTAATTTTACAGGTAGGAGATATCGAAGGTGATGCCCCATCAGCTAAGCGATTGCGAATGTCATCTTCTGATGCATTGCAAGACATGATTAGTGGCGAGGAGCTCTCTTTATATGGCTCTGCTCAAAACAATGCAGAATCAGCTCAGGTTGGGGAAGAATGCATTTCCTGTTTATGTTTCTAACCTCCCTGGTTTGTTTCATACGGGTAACTTTTAATGAAAAAACAGTGAGAGGATCTCTGCCGTTGCAGAATGAGATATTGTAAACAGAAAAGATCATTTAAATATGAATTGAATGATATGTGCTTTCATATTCTTTTTATTACATATTTAACAATACAATATGTTATGATTTAGTGTTTATATTATGATTTGTCACTTATATTAATAATTTTTCTTTTCGGTATATGCAGAGGTCTTTCTCATTTGCAGTCAGGGATTCTTTGGTTAATGTTGGTCCTTTGAAGGATTTCTCCTACGGGCTAAGGATAAATGCAGATGCAAATGCTACTGGAATCGCTAAACAGAGTAATTATGAACTGGTAATCTGTTAAACTCACTCCCCCTTGTTATATACAAAAGTTTACCTTGATATGAAAATGGGCTATATGCTTATTCTTGAATTGGTTCCGGTAGGCTCCTTCTGGAAATGGATTAAATGCTCACTTCCTTATTTCCTTAATCAGGCAACATTTAGGCCATTTTGGAATTTACTTGGCTTTTTTTTTTTTCCTGTTATTTGTAATTTGGGAAATTGACATTATCAATGTTGGTTATTGTTTTATAAATAGATTGGTAATTATTTTTGGGGATAATTTTTAGGTGTGCTGTTCGGGTCATGGGAAGAATGGTGCACTCTGTGTTCTTCGTCAGTCAATTCGTCCAGAAATGATTACTGAGGTATCTGGTAATTTATTTTGGTTGTATGTCTTGCTACTGTAGTTAATATCCATTTTCAGTAAGAGTTGATCAAATGAAAATGACCATAATTCTTTCCCCTTACTCTTTTTTGTATTTAACAGGTTGCACTACCAGGTTGCAAGGGAATTTGGACTGTTTACCACAAGAATGCACGTGGTCATAATGCTGAGTCTTATGATGATGAGTATCATGCATTTTTGATAATAAGTCTGGAGGCTCGTACAATGGTCAGTCATCTTCTCTTTTATGTTATATTAAACCTTTTGATAATTTTTTTTTTTGTTCAGCTTTGCATAATGAATCATTCAAATGTGCGTCTTTTATAAAATGATAATGATGAGCTACTTGTAAATCCTATGTATATTTTAGAATACGGTCTTTGGGTTAGGGTGTTAAAGAGGGTCCTCTAGTAGATGTTGTCTCAGTATAGATGATCAGACTAATAAAGCACACCCACTGACTGCCCACCAGCTTATATCCCCAAAACCAGCTACTTGAAACATTTGGAGTCATATGGTCTTCGCACAGATTAATGCCTACACAGTTCTGTTCATGCCAGGAAGAGCTCAGTCACTGTAGTGTTTGATATTTACAGTTTATGTTGGACTTGCGTTTGAAGTAATCTTTAACATTCCTTTACTAGGTACTTGAAACAGCTGATCATCTGAGTGAAGTCACAGATAAGGTTGACTATTTTCTTCAAGGGAGAACAATTGCGGCCGGGAATTTGTTTGGAAGGTGATTGTGTAATTTCTATTACATGCTTCAACTCTTTTAAAGATGTTTCTCATCAGCTGGCTTATACATTGTGTTTTGTGTATTTAACTTGTGTTTCCTTTCCATTCGGATCTACAACTTTAAAGGACAAGGGTGGTTTTCATATTCATGCTAATTCCTATTTGAATTTTTAGGCGTCGAGTTGTGCAGATCTATGAAAGGGGTGCTCGAATTCTAGAAGGCTATTATATGACTCAGGACTTAAGCTTTGGTGCGTCAAACTCTGAATCAGGCAGCGGTTCTGAGAGTGCCACAGTGTTGTCTGTTTCTATTGTTGATCCATATGTGTTGCTGAGAATGTCTGATGGTGGTATTCGGCTTCTGGTTGGAGGTATCTGTAGTCAAGTTTTATGTAATCTTACACATGATTCTGCTTGCTGTCATTGTCACTCATATTTTGGTTTCTCTTGTTGGCTTTGCTATCTACTTGAACATTGCTTTGAACTCTCTATTTTACTTATTGCCTTGATACTTAAATGTTCCAACAAAAAGATGGAGCCTAAAGTAAATATTCTATTTTACTAAAATCCTCATTGTATAATCTAAAAGGGCAGAATTTTGCATGCATCTGCATGTCTGATAATCATCAAAATTCTGTATTGTGGAACTATTCATTCATATGCATGTTGGGAACTGTGTCAGAGAATTCAATACTTTTTCCTGTACTAATATTATGATGTTTATATAATACCCAATTGCCTGACTATTTATCTTGTATTCTTATTTTTCGATCTCTTTGATCAGTTGATGTATTGCTTTCATTTTCCATGAATTATTCTGCTCCGTGTTTATATGGATAAACCTGGATCAGCTCATGTTTATTTTGATTTGCAGATCCTTCTTCGTGCACTGTTTCTGTAAGCAACCCAGCCGCCTTCGAGAGCTCAAAGAAATTAGTATCTGCCTGTACACTGTATCATGATGAAGGACCTGAGCCCTGGCTCCGGAAGTCAAGTACTGATGCTTGGCTTTCTACAGGCATTGATGAGGCCATTGATGGTGTATTACATGACCAGGGTGATGTATATTGTGTCATTTGTTATGAAAGCGGCTCCCTTGAAATATTTGATGTACCAAATTTTAATTGTGTCTTCTCTGTGGAGAAATTTGTATCTGGGAAGCCGCTCCTAGTTGACACATTTATGGGAGACCCACAAAAGAGCCAAAGCTCTGAAGAAGTGAGCGGCCTGAGCAGGAAAGAGAAATTACAGAATATGAGGGTTGTAGAGCTGACCATGCAAAGATGGTCAGGGCAGCACAGCCGACCTTTCCTTTTCGGGATATTGAATGATGGAATGATTTTTTGTTACCATGCGTACTTGTATGAAAGTATGGACAGTACTTCAAAAACTGAAGTTTCAGCTTCATCACAAAATACTACTGCTTCCAGGCTTAGAAATTTGAGATTTGTTCGTGTCCCCTTGGACACATATTCTAGGAATGACTTGTCAAATGGAACTTCATGTCAAAGAATGACTGTTTTCAAGAATATTGCTGGTAATCAAGGGTTATTCCTTGCTGGGTCAAGGCCAGCTTGGCTTATGGTTTTCAGAGAGAGGATTCGTGTTCATCCACAGGTGAGAAAACATCTCTTTCTGAATTGGGGAAATCATTGAGGCACCACATGATCTTTTTCTTTTCTTTTTACTGAGTTGAAGTTTTGGTTGTCCTGATGGTGTTTCTGTGTTATTTTCTTTGCAGCTTTGTGATGGTTCAATTGTTGCGTTCACTGTTCTTCACAATGTTAACTGTAATCATGGACTCATCTATGTTACCTCAGAGGTCTGTACACTATACTTCCATTCTCTCAGACTTGTTCTTAAACTGAGATTGCACATTTGGCTAATCCTATCTCTGTTTTCCAGGGTATTATGAAGATCTGCCAACTGCCATCTATTACAAGCTATGACAATTATTGGCCTGTGCAAAAGGTGGGTACTTCTTAGGACAATGTATATTATTAGTTATGTTTATACTAAGTCCAACAGTTGTGTGTACTGCCATCTATATTATTAGTTATGTTTATGCTTTACTAATGTATTTTCATGTTTTAATTAGATTCCGTTGAAAGGGACTCCTCACCAGGTCACTTACTTTGCCGAGAAGAATTTATACCCGCTTATAGTTTCCATCCCTGTAAGTATATCTGGATTATCTGCACCCCCTCTTCTTGCTCAATCCTGATCTCTCTCTCTCTCTCTCTCTCTCTCTCTGTTTTTTTTTTTTTTTGCTTTGGTCTGAAATCCTAATGTCTGTCTTAGATTGAGGTTTTGTTTTCAAATTGTTGCCTAGCATGCACCCAAACAGGCAAACACTGCCTATCCACATTTCACAGAGCCTGTTTGGTACGCAATGCACACATCTACACAAAGCTTGTCAAATATCAATTTCTTTAACTGGGATTCGGTTTCTCTGCATACAGAGATTCTTTTAGCTTTACTCTCTTAGCACGATCGACTTTTGTTTGCGCTGCATATGATTTTCTTTTCTTTTCTTTTCTTTTCTTGTATACACACATTTAGAGTAATACATGAGAATTAATGTTGTTCAGGTTCAGAAGCCACTGAATCAAGTTCTATCATCTTTGGTTGATCAAGAATTTAGCCATCAGGTTGAGAATCATAATTTGAGTCCTGAAGAACTACACCGGACTTATACTGTTGATGAATTTGAGGTTCGGATTATGGAGCCAGAAAAGTCTGGTGGTCCTTGGCAAACTAGGGCTACTATTCCAATGCAAACTTCTGAAAATGCTCTTACCGTTCGCGTAGTTACACTGTTTGTAAGTGTCTCCTGATCTGTTTTATGCAGAGCTTATGCTTTCTATTATCCTTTTGTTCCATTGCCCAAAGTAAACTGGTTTCTAGACAATCTCATTCTCTTCATTATATTATTTTTCTGTTCCCGAAATAAGTCATATGTACTTCATTGCAGAATACAACGACAAAAGAGAACGAAACACTTTTAGCGATTGGGACGGCTTATGTTCAAGGGGAGGATGTTGCTGGTAGAGGACGGGTTCTTTTATTTTCAGCTGAAAATAATGTTGACAATCCTCAAAACTTGGTACCGTTTTAAAACATTTACTACTTTACTCTTTTACCTCCATCTATTACTGTACAAACTTTATAGGTACCTTTCACCTGTTTTACTTCTCTTCAGAGTCTCAATTCTATGAGATAATTACAGTTATTTCTGATTTCAGGTTTCAGAGGTTTTCTCCAAGGAATTGAAAGGTGCCATATCTGCATTGGCCTCGCTTCAAGGCAATCTATTAATAGCTTCTGGTCCTAAAATTATCTTACACAAGTGGACTGGTAGTGATCTGACTGGTATTGCATTTTTTGATGTTCCACCGTTGTATGTTGTGAGCTTGAATATTGTGAGTATACTTCCTTCACTCAACTTTCTCTTTTAACTGTCCCCTTACCAGTACTTGACTATGTGACTAAGATTTGTACTTTGATATGTTAAGGATATGCCTATTGAAGATTTAAAATGTGTCAAAACTTTTCATTTGCTTGTTAAAAATAGAAGGAATTGAAGGAACAAGGATTAGAAGTTCCTCAGATAAAATAGATGTATTGTTATATATATACAGGCACACAAGTTTCCATGTGTGTGCATGGTCACATCACTCACATGTCCATCTGTGTGCATAGTATGCTCAATTCATTTAGCATGACCCTTGTTAATGGCTAAATTCACTGTTTCCAGGTCAAGAATTTCATTCTCATTGGTGACATTCACAAAAGCATTTACTTTCTCAGTTGGAAGGAGCAGGGAGCTCAACTCAATTTATTGGCCAAGGATTTCGGTAACCTTGATTGTTTTGCCACAGAGTTTTTGATTGATGGAAGTACTCTGAGCCTTGCAGTTGCAGATGCACAAAAGAATATTCAGGTGAGTGCCTTGTAATTTTGGTTGGTGTTTATTCTTTTTAGGTGTCTTCCTCTACCGCCCACCCCTTGATGCCTTCCTCTACCACCCACCCTTTAAGCATACAGGGGGTTCTACCATGCTATACATTAAAATAATTGAAAGCCTTATTCTTTTGAATAAAAATAACAAAAGGTCAATGTGACTATCATACAAGTTCTCGAGACGACCTAGTGTTTTGGTATATACAAAGAGTATAGTATATTTAGTATAACGTTTCCCTTTTTTCAGCTTATTTATTTCTCTTATAATTCTTGGGAAAGTTTTGTGCAACATTAGTCATTACTCGATGCTTTTAGTGGATGTTTTACTTGTGATTGAATCTGGTGTATGTGCTAAAACAGATTTTGTACTATGCACCAAAGATATCTGAGAGTTGGAGGGGCCAGAAGCTTCTTACAAGGGCTGAATTCCATGTCGGTGCCCATGTGACCAAGTTCTTGCGGTTACAGATGCTGTCAACTTCATCTGATCGAACCGGAAAAAATCCAGGCTCGGACAAAACAGTTCGTTATGCTTTGTTATTTGGTACCCTGGATGGTGGCATAGGTTCTATTGCCCCTCTAGAGGAGTTGACATTCCGAAGATTACAGTCATTACAGAATAAGCTTGTTGATGCCGTTCCCCATGTCGCTGGTTTGAATCCAAGATCTTTCCGCCAGTTTCGTTCAAATGGAAAAGCTCATCGGCCAGGCCCTGATAGCATTGTTGACTGCGAGCTACTATTCCAGTAAGTTTTGACTTCTGAGTTCTTGGTTGTTTTTCATGTCTCTCAAGTCTCAACTTCAGAATATCTTGTTAATGATGTTGGATATCATTTGCTCTGCTTGTTTATATCGGTTACAGCTAGACATTTAATTAAGAGGCTTATATCAGTTGTTGTGCAGACACTGTTAGTAGTATTTGATACCATGATAATACTGAACACTAACAACTGCACTACAATTTCTATACTTGCAGTTATGAGATGCTTTCATTGGAGGAACAGCTCGAGATTGCTCAACAGATAGGGACAACTCGGCTTCAAATTCTTTCAAACTTGGACGACCTCTCTCTGGGAACGAGCTTCTTATGATTGTAGCAAATTTGAAGGAGCTTGCAGGGTGGAACCCGTTATATTTCTGTTACTGCATCCCTGGCAGCGGGCATCACCCTCATTGTTTATGGTTGGGCGAACTGAAAACTAGTCACAAGTTTTAGGTGATGCAATTGAGAGATGCTTGCTAACAATATCAGCTAGTGCTAATAAGTCGTTTCCTTTCAAGGAAAGGTTTTCTTAGTTATTAACCGTAGGCTGAGTTCTGTCCTCTGCTAATATTCACCTGAAAAGACATCACGGTGATATTGCCAGTAGTTTAGCAAACAGCGGACCTCGTTAGCACTTGCACTTGAATTTGTTGGGGAGAATGATATATACCATTTGTGTAATTAGAACAGGTAACGGGTAAGAGGTGGAGGGAGAAAAAAAAGTAGGGGATATTTGCATTATTGATGAGATCGAAGTTTTTGTAGTAGCAGCTTTGGTTATGCAAGTTGTCAATGGTGTGGAAATATAGTTAAAATCTACGCAATGCTCCCTTAACATCCATTTTGTGACTTGTACGTTTCTTTTTGTTTTGCATTTTGTCCTTGTTTTGGATCGGTACGTTGTTAGAATGGAACGATTATTTGAGACTAATTTTGATATCATCTTGATGGGATTTTCCTATTACATGTTTGTGGATAGTATACTTGTGAAATGCAAGGCAGCTAGGCTCACGAAAGCTTACGTCGATAAAACTAAATAATAAAGTCCAAACTATAGTATTCACTAAAACTGTATAACCTTCCCAGCCTCCCTACATCCCACGTGCAATTGCCAACCATAAAATGTTGCCTCCTTACATGCAGAAGACGAAGTGGGGGACGCCGAAATGAATTGCCTAGGCTCATTATCTAGAGACAGTCCGTTGATTAGTAGCATTTTAATAAGCACAAAGGGAAAGTTTAGCGTTTGCTATTTTGATGTGAAGAGGATCCTATGAGACTGAGTTCCATGATTTTTTACTTTTTACTTGGGAATGGCAGACAGACGGTGTTGCCGGAAGTTTTGTCGAGCCGAGAATGAGAGTTCCTCCACAAAAATGGTGGGGAAAACCGGAAAACTATCAAGTGGGGGTGTCCATCTCTGAGAAGAATTTGACTTCTCTACTTAAATTTATGTTGTTTGGATTTGCTTAGATGACTTCTTACTCTATCTAATGGTTATAAGACATTCAAACAAATTCAAACAACTTAAATTCAAGCAGAGAATCCGAATCCATCTGAGAAATGTTTAGCTCGATCGGCAATCATCTTCATGTAGTCCATGTATATGAACATAGAATGATGATGACTCACGTGCATATATACCTCTTTTAGGCAAAGGGAATGAATAGAGAGATGAAGAGCATCTTAAGAAATAAGGGGATGTTTCTTCTTCTACTACTTGTATTATAGTAGTGTTATGGGACCAATTGGTTCAAGAAATGTCGAGCTAAAGTGTAACACAAGCCCTCGAATTGTGATGAACAAGAGGCCATGGAGTGTTCCCTAGCTCCTCACCCATGCGGCCATGCGCATTACTAATCTCTTATCCCTCTTATCTTTGTTCAATAATACAGTTTCTTTATTCATTCTCTCCAACTGTGCTTGGCTACCCATTGGATTTTGGCCTTTGGAGGGTGCTTAATTAATATCCAAAAGGGCTACTGTTGGAGTGGGATCTTAGCATTGCACACTGAGTCACTTAGGTCCCCATCAACAAGTATCTTGGAAGAAAAAAGGAGGAGCGAGCTAAACACCAAGTGTTTAGGTGCTTATGACAATGACCAGCTTTGAATTTCTGCTTGTAAAATGGGTCCAAGAACAGTCCAGTTACTCATGGTGCGCCTCTTCTCCAAATCAGACTCGGCCACCCCATGCTTAAGTGGTTCTAGACACGAATCACCATCAAAAACCAGCTTTTCCTTTTCCTTTCTCTCTTCTCCTTCCCGTTCACATTGAGGAGCCAACAATTATTTCTCTTTTACCATGACGTTTTGCTAATTATTACGTGCACAAATACATCGATCGGTTTCAAAGTAGATTTGGTGGACTACTTTTAAAATTGTGGCATAATTATAACTGTCTAAAACAACCATTTAAACGATTTTTACATTTACGATATGATCTAAGATTTTTTTTAGATGAAGGATATAGCTCCAACCATATATATATGTGCTTGTTGACCATTTAGTGGTATATACCAATCACTCGGTTTTGTGGATGATGTTATCAAATCCCATTAGGGCATTACAAATAAGACTTTGAATTAGTGCATATATGCATCCCACTTAGGTTAGTCTGACCATATCCAATTTAGTCCATGTCCTCCATCATTTGTTTTTGGGTGGTTTGCGTGACAAGCGTACGTGCTAGAAAAGCCAGCATGCCTTAGCCACACCTTGGAATTAGATTATTAGTCCGCATGATGCAACACACATGATATCGATCATCCATTTCTATATTCACTGATATCTACTTTCCAGTTTCTAGCTGCTTAAGGTTTGTTTTGACTCCCCATATTGAGTAGCTTGTGTGTACTTGCTAAGTTGCTATCATCATCAACCTCTTCTAGGATCTTCTAGCTGGTATTTGATGATCTCAATCCTTGACATGAAAGTCCTCTTGGCACTACAAAGACTAGATAAGAACGATTATCATGAAGCTATTTCTGTCCCAAGAACTTCAAGTGGTTCGCATGTTTTGGTTACTTTCATATAGAAAATCCGATTACATGCTAAACAAGAAGATCCTAGCTACAAGTACTGTAACGCATTTGAGTATTCGTAGCTAGCTAGCTATAAGTAAAAAGGCAAATCATCCATCTCCTTTAGTTTAAAATACAGAAATGATCGAAGTCAATGGATGGAGCAATTCAAAACTACAAAGTGCATGTATATAACTATACATTATGATCATGAATTATATTTTCATGTTGTCGGTAGAGAATCTAAGATCTTCATTGAGGTTTGAAGAATCTGGATCAATGATATTTTGTTGGTTCATAGCATTTGTAAGAAGAAGACATTGCTGTAGAGGTTGGTCAGTCAAAACCTGGATCCAATCCTCTTTACGCAATCTAATCTCTTTCTGATCAATCATAATCTTAGGAATACACACAACATCGATCAATAATGTTTGATTTGGACTAAATTATACTCCAACTAATTGTTTATATCTTAGTGTTCTAACTTAGAAATACGATATATAGAGATTAGCAAACCCTAGCTAGCTGTTTGAGTACGTATAGTACGATGTTCAGCAAATCTAAATTTCACCAATTGGCCATTCACGTTCTGCCAAGTGGCAACCGTTCATCCTGCCATTGCCGCCATGCAAATTATAAACCCTAGAATATATAGACTGGTCTGGAAGTTGGGGGATTCCTTTCCCAACAATTCTTGGAAAGCTAGCTAGTTACCGATTGCCGATCTTAACTTTCACCGCTGCAAATCCCGTTGCCTGTGGATTTTAGCAACGAAGTAGAACGACAAAAGATAATATGCTTAAATATTGGTACAAATAAATATGGCCGTAATCACTCAAAGTACTAACCAGTATATACACGTTCTCCAAACTCCAATGTCAGATTTATCATCTTAAAACCCTAAACTGCAAACGATAAGAATAGAAAGATTGAACGGAGATTGCGTTTCGATATCTTGAGCTTGATCTAGGATATGTATAATACAATAGATCAATTCGATCATTATTCGATAGAGAAATTAACTGATGAATATATTAGAAATAGATATGTTCGTAATGGTAATACCCCAATACATCGGCTCTATGCCTTACTTAGAAACTACGAATTTTTCTTTTTAACAACATATACTAGAAGATTTAGTCTCCATGATCTTATTTGATGCAAGGAAAAGAAGTTAGAAAAAGAAACAGCATGCATGCGATGTCAACTCTTGTTCTACATTTCTGCAACTAGTCGAAACCAATTGAAAAGGAGAATGAATTCCTGAGCAGCTAGCTAGCACAACTTGATAGACTTGGGTTGCTGTCCTTATAATTTTCTATATGACAGGAACAAGAAGTAAATAATTTAAATTATATACCAGTGCATGCAGTAGTACTTAATTGAATGTGTTGGGAGAGAAAGGGAGGGATGCGCTTTAATCAAGACATGGGGATGTAAGATAGGGTGAGAGTTGCCTATTCATTTTCCGACAAGTAAACACAAGAAATCGTGTTTGTTCTTCCATTGCCAGGCAAAAGCTTAACCCAATTTGCCAAAAGCTAGTAAAAAAAGTGACCAACCTTTCCTTCAGACCTTTGAACATATGCGCGCAGATGAATAATATGAATAGCCCTTCTTCCTCCTCTCGCATTCTTCCTTTCAATATTGAATCCACCAACCCAATAAGCTAGGCAACGATTAAGGAGTACCACACTTCCCGCTAACCATGTGAAGTGGAATGAGTAACTCAGTGGGGGAAAACTTTTGTAGCTAATATTCCCATTAGGGATTTGTCCGTCTCCCACCTCCACCCAAATACTTCATTGTATATGTCTTTCTAGCTAGCTACTATATACCCATTATTGGATTAGCTAACGTTCATGATGCAACTGCAGCATCTCCACCACATGTATTTATACCTCTAGCTCCAGCTTCCAAGTCAACCCTGGCTTTTCATATATATGATGGAATATATCACTAGGTTTATAGATGAACTTGAATCATAAGTCGAAGAACTATTTTAAGTAACGCATGCCAAGCTAGCTGATCGATCGTTATAATGGAGACTCTATATATATACATAACTAGGAGGAAGAATATCACTAGCATGATGAAAGTAAGGTTTAGCATTTTGGAATAAGTATTTTGTAGACCGAATGTAGTGATATGATAATGACTATACCGTCTCCGAAGCACACATGTTTTGGGTCAATCTCGATTCGGTTAAACTCTTAAGTTCACATTACAGTAATTCTAATTCTCTGTCATATAATTAACCATCAACACTCATATTATTGATGGCAAGTTAAGCAAAAATTTGTTACATTTGACGAACATTATTACGATTTGTATTATGAGAAGGCAGAAATAGAGACATACGAAATTGCAACATGCATTTTTCCTGTTCTTGAACAGAAGCTTTTGCTCTTGTTAAGTACCTTTCCTCCTTCGGTAAAGTACTTTACACCAAAACAAACTAATCACCTTACGAGAAAAATTTCAGTTCATCTCCCATAAACAATCAAACCGAAAGACCAAAACAATGGGGTGGCCCTCCGGCCCCCTCGTCCATTTTTTTTCAAAACAAACAGCTAGCATCTAAGAAAAAAGTGTTTGTTAGCATCCAAACACACCACAAATTTAGCTTGAGATCCAATCAATCAAATTAAAACTCAGTGTTTGAGTCTCCAACCAGAGAAGACAAACCACTCTATAGCTTTCCCAAAATCCTCACGCGCCGCCGCTGCATCTGGGTCAGATATTTCCACTAGAAAACACTATCTTCGAGTCTGACTACTCTCTCTCTCTCTCTCTCTCTCTCTCTCTCTCTCTCTCTCTCTCTCTACTACTCTCTCTCTGACTACTCTCTCTCTCTCTCTCTCTCTCTCTCTCTCTCTCTCTCTCTCAGTTTCTTATTCGACCTATATGTAAAGCTCACAACATCCCACGAGCTAGAATTACATATTCACATCTCCATCTTCACCTTCTCCCTCCATTATTCCCCTATCCTCGATCTGTCTCTCTGCAGCTCACCACACTTCAATTATATCCCTCTCTTCTCTCTAACACCACTCACTCATCACGTACTGCTCTCTCTTCTATCTTCAATCTTCCTCCACATGGCACTCGAAACCCTTCTCCTTAGGGTTAAGTCCGCCATCTCCCACAGCTTCGATGCAGTACGTCACACATCCTCAACGCCCGCAAAGCCCTCCCGTAAATCAACAAACGTCGGCGTTTTGGCTTTCGAGATCGCAGGCCTTATGTCGAAGCTCCTCCACCTCTGGCAGTCCTTATCAGACAAGAACATGATCCGTCTCCACAACGAGTCCATAAACCTCGAAGGAGTCCGCAAGATCGTCTCAAACGACGACGCTTTCCTTCTCAGTCTCGCCTGCGCTGAGCTCGTCGAGAACATTAGGTTTCTGGCCAAGTCCGTCGCTAGAATCAGCCACAAATGCAACGACGCCAATCTCAGAAGCTTTGAACGTTTGTTCAACGACTTCGCCAACTCGGGAAGAGACCCTTACAACTATGTCATCGGATCGAAAGAGATGGAAGCAAAGAACAACAAGAAGCTCGACAGGTACGTCAACCTAACCGCGCAGCTGTACAGAGAAATGGACGAGCTCAACTCACTGGAAAGTTCATTGAGGAAGGCTTTGAGAAGCGAAGAGTACGACGCGTCCCTGAGCAAAGAGCAAAAGGTGTTGGATCTTCAGCAGAAGATAGTGTGGCAGAGACAGGAGATAAAGTATCTAAAAGACAGGTCTCTCTGGAACCGAAGCTTCGAGACTGTGACATGGATTCTGGCCAGGTCTATTTTCACTATTCTTGCAAGGACAAAGGTGGTGTTCGGCATAGGACAACCTTCTTATTTGCCTCGTAGCCTCTCAGCCTCGGCCACTGTCCACCCTTCTGATCAAGGTACGGCGTGTCCTTTCGTTTCGGGCCCATTGGTACGGAGCACAAAGCCACTAGGAGATTTTGATCAAGAGAGTAGTACTATTGTTAAAGATGATTATTCTTCCGGTAACGGATTCTTTGAGTCCAACTCAAAGCTCCTAAAGCCGCCGCCAAGTACTCTAGGCGCGGCCGCTTTAGCGCTTCACTATGCGAATTTGATCATAGTGATGGAGAAGATGATCAAGTTTCCTCAAATGGTGGGGGTTGATGCTAGGGATGATCTATATACGATGTTGCCGAGTAGTGTACGGTCGGCGTTACGAGCTCGGTTGAGAGGAGTCGGGTTCTCGGCGAGTGATCCGGTGCTAGCCGGAGAGTGGAGGGAGGCGTTGGGGAGGATCCTAGGGTGGTTGTCACCGCTGGCGCATAATATGATAAAGTGGCAAAGTGAGAGGAGCTTTGAGCAACAAAACATGGTGCCCAAAACAAATGTGATGCTTTTGCAGACTTTGTTTTTTGCAAACAAGGACAAGACGGAAGCAGCCATAACCGAGTTGCTAGTGGGATTGAACTATATTTGCAGGTTTGAGAGGGAGATGACAGCGAAGGCATTGTTTGAGTGCAACAATTCCATTAATGGGTTGATAAATCTGCAGAGTTCTAGCGACAATTAGGGTGATAAACTTTTTCTTTTTAGAGCGTTTTACATTTTGGATTTCAGTTTTGATTTCTGAAATTTTATCATATTGTTGATTTTGAATTTGAACTGCGTTTCAGATCATTGAGATTTGAGAGGGTTTGTCTTGTATCCGACCCTTTTCTGTAAATCATAAATAAATAGATATAAATGTAAATGATTTGCTTCTTGAGAAATTTGCCAAGAGAAAGATGCAGGGACTTCTATTATAATGCATGCATGATCCTCTGCCCATAAAGAATTAGTCCAAATCTTTTTAGATAATCAGTTGCTTGCTTTGTAGCATTTGTTTGTTTGGTTACAAGCAGTTTAATGAGAATCTTGTAATACTATTCTATAGTTCTATTATTATCATGGATATAGTATAAGTTCTTTTTCAATTAAATTTGCAAACAGTTTATTATAATCAGGTGGGTACGTATTATAACCAGCATATATGTACATTAGAACAGAATGATCTGGTTAGTATAATAGATGACACATATATAAGAAAATAATGCTCTAATCGGTCTAGCTGATCATTATGATTGGATTAGTTTATCTTTCATAGTGTTCATAATTTGAATAAACTAGAATGATCGATCTGCCATATCAGCTCTATGTTCTTCATTAGATTTTCTATTTTTCGATAAAAGTAGAGATAGACGTACTAGCTAGCCTTTCACTAATTTCCGGCTGTTAGTGTTACATTTATATATCTGGCTAGCTCTTGAAAATGCCAATGGACACTTCAAGTACTCAGGAAATGAGAATCAGCTTAACAATCATTTAGATTCCCACTTAAAACACCAGATTAGTTTATTGCTAGAAAGAAAAACATCAGAATAATCTAGCCTAGCCTTAATCTTAGCTTTATTGTGGACATTCTATACTTTCTTCATTACTTTTAATCACAAAAAGCACAATACATCAACAAACTAAAATTTCGTTCTTATGTTTTAGGCCCATTAAAAACCATAGAGTATGTTTTTTCCATACAAAAAATAATAGTAAAACCATAGAATATGTTGATGCAACTGATCAATCATGTAAATCCAGGCCAGAAGGTCCTTCATGATCACCTGAGCATCTACAAACTAACCACTCGCATGTGAACATGTGAGAAGCTGATCAGCCTGAGTCCCTCGCCTTTCGGCCAGGCCTGTATAGTCATGCCAGTATGCCACTGCTAAAAACCAAAGAGATAGACGAAAACAAACAAGACTATCGTCAGGATTATAAACATATATATAACAAGTCTTTTGTTCCTGTCCAGTATATTATTCCGGCCACTTGTTTTATTTTATAGCTTCAACAGAACACATACGATAAAACTGATCAGAAGTAAAATGTTGGGACACATGAAAAGTAAAATTTGGGTTCCGAAATGATAAAATCTGTGATCTATACCAGCTTTTTGTTTGTTTGTTTGATAAGAAGTAGGATAACATGTTATTCAATTCAAGTCTGGTTATTCAAATTTTCATTTAGAAGGTATTTGTTTTGTCAAGAATATAACTAGTCCAATTGAATTGAGCAAAACTAAAAAAATAAATAAACGAATTACAACAAAAATCTTCGAACTTAGGTATAAGTATAACATTGGACAAAGAATTTATCGATGCCAGAGATCGATCTTTTTTCTATAACAAATTTGATTATCTAGACCCTATTCTCTAACTTGTCAGCAACGCAAACTGGGTTCTGCTGGGCCAAAACCTCTTTTCCAGTCTCCTTGAAATTCACACTACATGAGTGCTCTTCAGGAAGCCTATGCTTGTCACAAAACACTCCCCCACAGCGGCATTTTCCCGACATCACTTGCACCAGTGTAAGCTTCTTCTTGCAGCTCTCATTCTGGCAACAGTTCCTTTTCTTTGTCACACCAGATGGCTGATCATCACTAGTCGACGACGGCGACTCGTTAGCAGATACAGATTCGACGTCTAGGGTTTTCTCCACCGGAGCCACCGCGCTTGGCGCTGCAATAAACTTGGCAAGAAGCTCTTCTTCTTTCTGATAATCACGGTAGCACTTGGAACACATACTGTTGGTTGCAAAATTTCCATAGAAACCGCATCCCCTTGCACAGCGTGGAGGACAGTTGTTGTTGCTTGGCGACTCCATACTTAACTTCGTTCGTAACTTTCAAGAGCGCTTACAAAATTTGATGGAGACTTGACGTGGGGGGTGTGTGATTTATATAGGCGAGAGGGTGGTTTGCAGATGTTAGATTTGGATAAGGATTGCATTCATTATCTTATAAGGATTGGGTTTTCACTCATAGTCCAATAAGGATTAGGAATGCCAAAATTACAACACTGGAGAAATTTCTAGAATTCTTTTGAATACTCTTTATACTGGGCTAGGCCTGTCACGTGGATACTTGGGACTGTTTGTGTTAATGAAAACAAAGCCCAAAGCCCTAAATTGGCCTCTTCACCCACGACAACCAAAACCACAAATATGCCTTGTTCAAGTCGACCACATTGCCAAAAAAAAAAAAAAAAGAAATTCGACCACATTGCATTGTAAACTTGTTATCCCTTCAATAAGAGAACAACCATTGAGAGTTATAGGCTGCGAAGAGAAACATGGTCCGGGCATCTATATATGCACAATTCATGAAGAAAGGCATGAGTGTCAAGTGTGTCTGAAATTATACAAAATTAAAATGCATACAAGTATTGAATTGTCAATTTAGAACGCGATAACAAAAATATAAATAACACGAGTATTCTTTTTGCTTGATAGCTTCCAGTGACAATGATACTATCAACACTGTTCTAATTTGTACATATTGGTTTTCACATCTATAATTTTCGATGACCAACACATCCCACCGAGGCAAGTCAAGCAACATGTGAATAATAAGAGAGCATATTGTCACGGGCTTATCTTTTCCTTAAAGCTCTCGTGCGGCCTTAGCTTCTCCTTGCGCTAAGTCAGCCTAACTAGCACACAACACTTGGCTAGAACTCGAAAGAGTTTAAGAAGGGAAACTTGTATTGATTGTATGAAAGCTTTACAATGCTTGAATGCTTGCTTGCTTGATTCCCCAAATGAGGGGTGGTGCCTCCTATTTATAGGCAACCATGCCCCTTGGGAAAATTCTAGAGAACTCTACATATTTACAAGCCTAGATGGTTCTAGATACAACTTGGATACACTTGGAGACTTCTAGATACGTCTTGATACTCCGATACTCCGTATCCTTCTAGAGCCTTCCGTATCCTTCCTTGATACTTGTAGAGTATCCTAGAACATTCTGGATACGTCTACAATGCTCCCTTCCAAGAAGTATCCAATGAGGCTCCGGACCCTTCTAGACCAAGGCCAAAACTTGCAGGGTGTGACAATATACCATAGTCTTTCTCTATATACTTTGTACACACCGAAGCAAAGAAATTATAAACAAAACAATTTGAGTTTTTCTTAAAAAGAAGTAGGGCTGACATTGGTAGATATACCGACTTTATTTACCAATACCATGTACCAACCAACTTATGATTGGTAGACAAAATCCTCTACCAACACCAACCTCCGAAGTTGGTATACCGACTTAGTTGGTACGGTTGGTAATAGGCATCTACCAGGTTTAGATTGTGGCCCAAAAACTGAAGTGATAAATATAATTTTTGCACAAATATAATGCAATGATAGCTTTGGTTTGGTGGCATGTAATCATATTTTCCATCAAAGCAGTCATGATTTCGAAACATACCTCTTGCCAAAATTTAAACATTTTATATTTTAATTATATTTATATCTATAAGATGTTATAAATATAAAACAATATATATATTATAATAATGGCGTTTTGTGCTTTAGTGGTTGGGAGTGAGAGTTGTTTGGAAGAGGTTTAAAGTTTGAGTCTCACCTATATATGCAACGGATTCTTAATATTTTGTATTATTATATATGTAGGACGTTATACATATAAAATATGCATATACCATAATGAAAGCTTATTGTGAAAATTGTTTGTAAGAGGTTAGATGTTCAATTCTTGTTTTCTATATAAATATGGGTGTATTTTTGTATAAATACACATATATGGTTGGTACGGAATACTAATGGTATGAAAATCTCAATACCAAGTATCAACCATATTACTAAAACTAGTCAGTAAGACAGTGACCAAGTCTTTGGTATACCAACTAGGTCGGTTTCTACAGGGCCAAAATTGCCAGCCCTAAACAGAAGTACTAGATCACCAAGAAACTCGAGTATCAGACGTAATATGAAACACTCAAACTTCAAATTTCTCTCTATTAGTTTGTTAAAGACGATATCAAGACCAGGCGGACCTCAACAAGCAAGAAATAAGCTTTCATGTGTCTACCAATGATTAAGGGAGCTGAAATTCACTCCCAAAAATACAATCCACACTCCCTTTGAATTTTATAATAATTTTTCATCTCAACTATGTTCTTACTTCCAAAAATGCCCTTTGAAATAATATTTTCTCTCGACCTCAACTCCCACCTTTCCTCCGACTCCGACGCCAACCCCACCTCCGTCCCTCACCGCACGATCGACGAAATTCTCGACGACTCCACGTCAGTGTCCCCCTCCTCCTCCCCGCGCAGTAGCTCCGCCTTATCTGAGTTCCTCGTGTCCGATCCCAGATTGCCCCAAAGCGACGTCGTCTTCGTCGCCAGCGTGAAAACCGAGGCCGCGGGAAGGTCGAGTCAGTTGGAGGAGAAGGAGGTCCGGCCGGGTTTGAATTTGTACAGCCGAGCCAGGTCCGATGATTTCCCTGACGATTATGTCGGGAGAATTTCGAGGCCGTCGCTTCCAGGTCGACGCCGACGCCTCACGCCGCCACGATCAAGTCGAGGAGGAACACCAGGAGTGGAAGCTTCCAGAAGGTTTTGGAGGCTGTGGTGGGTTGGTGGTGGCGGAATTAGGTGAGAGATCTGAGGGAGGGTCCAAATTTAACGAGGATAGCAATGCGGTTGGTTCCGAAACGAGGGCGATGAGTTCGAATGAAGTAGAGGAGGATTTTGGTGGTGAATTAGGGAGGAGAGATGAGGTTTTGGAGGGGGAGAGGGAGGTAGATGAAGTGAGTTTTGGCAATGCTGGTGCGTTAGAGGTCAGTATTGTTAGTATATTAGTGTTGATGAGAATTCAAAGAATTTTAGATGAAAATGATGAAAAAGTTGAGGTTGCGGTGGAATCGTCACCGAAATTAGATGAGGATAGTCCTTCTGGGAGACGTAGTGATATTAAGAATGAGCGTACTAGTGAGGATCAGCAGCATTTTGTTGGTAATGATGAAGTTGGTGTTAATGCTAATGAATGGTAAAGATGGCGAAGATCATTTTGATGATGATGCATTGGGGAACTTCAATCACTCAGCTTGTGGAGGAGAGAATCGACTCGATTCAATCAAGCAACTGGAGAGCAGGAGGAGGGTAGTTCTGGGTTGCAAATGATAATTGGATAAGTTTCTGGCTTGAATTGTTATTTGATTTTAGGATCAATTTCTTACAATTATAATTAGCAGGGTATCGAAGTTGTTGTAAAATTCTTGTGATTTACATGCAGAATCATAAATCCAGATCTTTCCAACCGTTATATGAATTGTTCAATGAATACCAAAGAAGAGATTTGGTGGTTATCGGAGAAGCAAAAGAGAGAAAAGACGGAAGAAAAAAAAACTTGAGGGCATTTGAGGAAGTACAATAGAGTTGCAAAAGAAATATTATTAAAAAATTGAAAGGGAGTGTGGATTGTATTTTTGGGAATGTGAATTTCAGCTCCATGATTAAATCCATTTCTCAACTACAAGTTTTGTTGTATTGCTTCTATTTGGACATTCTTGCACTATAGCTTCAATCCTACAGGTTAGCTCATTCTTCTTCCTCGTAGATTAGATCTGAAAGCATGAATGTCATTAATGGCCTAAATGTGTCTCATTTCAGTGAGGTTTTGCAAGTTTTGTCACTTTTACCGCAGCTCTCATTCTGGCAACAGTTCTTTTTATTTGTCACACCAGATGGCTGATCATCACTAGTTGTACTAGTCGACGACGACTTGTTAGCAGATACAGAGTCGACGTCTAGGGTTTTGTCCACCGGAGCCACCGCGCTCGGCGCTGCAATAAACTTGGCAAGAAGCTCTTCTTCTTTCTGATAATCACGGTAGCACTTGGAACACATACTGTTGGTTGCAAAACTTCCATAGAAACCGCATCCCCTTGCACAGAGTCGAGGACAGTTGTTGTTGCTTGGCGACTCCATACTTAACTTCGTTCGTAACTTTCAAGAGTGCTTACAAAATTTGATGGAGACTTGATGTGGGGTGTGTGTAATTTATATAGGCGAGAGGGTGGTTTGCAGATGTTAAATTTGGATAAGGATTGTATTCATTATCTTATATGGATTGGGTTTTCACTCATAGTTCTATAAGGATTAGGAATGCCAAAATTTCAAAACTCGAGAAATTTCTAGAATTCTTTTGAATACTCTTTATACTGGGCTAGGCCTGTCACGTGGATATTTGGGACTGTTTGTGTTAATGAAAACAAAGCCCAAAGCCCTAAATTGGCCTCTTCACCCACGACAACCAAAACCACAAACATGCCTTGTTCAAGTCGACCAGATCGCATTCAATGCATTGTAAACTTGTTATCCCTTCAAGAGAACAACCATCGAGTTATAGGCTGTGAAGAGACACATAGTCCGGGCATATATATGCACAACTCATGAAGAAAGGCAGGAGTGTCAAGTGTGTCTGAAATTATACAAAATTAAAAATTGAATTGTCAATTTAAAACGTGATAACAAAAATAGAAATATAATTATATAAATAGCACGAGTATTCTTTCTACTTAATAGCTTTTAGTGACAATGATATTATCAACACTGTTCTAATGCTTAATACCATTTGGTCTAGTAGCATAAGTCTTTTCTTATAAATAAGATATCGTGAGTTCGACTCACAGTATTGTAACACATTATTATGCATTTGATAAAAAGAAATATAAAAAAAAAACTGTTCTAATTTGTACATATTGGTTTTCACATTTATAATTTTCGATGACCAACACATCCCACCGAGGCAAGTCAGGCAACATGTGAATAATAAGAGAGCATATACCATAGTCTTTCTCTATATACTTTGTACACACATACCGAAGTAAAGAAATTATAAACAAAACAATTTGAGTTTTACTTAAAAACAATCTGAGTTCATGCTGCTCATTCATTTCTTAATAATGTTGCTGCTGTAACAAGAGTCAGGAGAGTCTCCTGCTCTAGTACTTAATCTTTTTATTTTTCTGTTTAAGCCTTTTTTGGCCTCGTTTGTAACCAAAAAGAAGAAGAAGAAAGAAAAAGTACTAGGTAGATCACCAAGCAACTGGAGTATCAGACATGATGAAACACTCAAACTTCAAATTTCTCTCTGTTAGTTTGTTAAAGACAATATCAAGACCAGGCGGACCTCAACAAGCAAGAAATAAGCTTCCTGTTTCTACCAATGATTAAATACATTTCTCAACTACAAGTTTCGCTGTATTGCTTCTATTCGGACATTCTTGTACTAAAGCTTCAATCCTACAGGTTAGCTCATTCTTCTTCCTCATAGATTAGTTCCGGAAAGCATGAATATCATTAATGGCCTAAATGTGTCTCATTTTAATGACGTTTTGCAAGTTTTGTCACAATTACCGGAACTCCGGAAGTAATAGTATTGGCCTAGCAACTAGTTTCGGGTTAACCTACACTCATTTATTCAAGTATGTAACCAACAACATTGGCGTCCAAGAGGTTCGGGTCGAAATTCTCTTCGTGGTTGCCTTTTCTCAATGCAGTAGTCTGTTTGGAAACAGGTCTCACAATTCCAAGTCTCTAATGAACGCAGGCATGACTCTCTTTTTCTGGTTTTTGGGAATGTCCAGACGATACAAGCTTCATTATTGTTAGTTGTCAAAACTAGAAGTAAGATGAGACCAGCAAAACGAAGGTCACCCGATGTACGTTAAGCCAACCAAGTCATATAATTATGGATGTGATCGAACATTCGAACGTCTAGTTCTGCATAAGCTTGAAGCGGTTGATGAATGAAGATCAAGTTTGTATATCATGCTATCCACAATGCCATGAATAAATTGCATGACAGACTAACAATGTGCTTGCGAATCGCAAGCATGTTACACCTGACCAGACAACTTTTATACTTGATGAATTAGAGGAAAGAAAACAACTGCCATTTTATTATTCAGTGGTTTTTAATAAATTTCAACAATTTCAGAACAAACTAAGTCTCTCTCGGTTTTATGAATATACATGTCTCAGTGTGCTTATGTCTATATTGATTACGAGATATTGGCAAAAACTAAAATAAGTTCGTTCCACATTAGAAGGATGTGCATGCATTCGATTTCATAGGATTAAACACAACTCTCCTGGAATTGTGGAGGCGATTGAGTTTTTTCAGTCCTAATCCTATCTGCCAAATTTACAATTGAAAAGTTTTAGAAGATTATTTGAAAATCTATATCAAAATCAAAATCATGATTCGGTGTTCTCGTTATGAACTATAAAAATACATGCAAGTTGTAACAGATTTATAACATTCATACATGAGATGGAGTTGCTCTTGTTTGACTGCTTTGACAAATACAACCCATTGATATATTGGTTGTAAAACTTGAATCAACTCTAACTCGGTAGCAAATCTAGTGAACAAATCCACAAGAACTAATGGGAGTTAGTAGTTTGTCTCTTAGTTGCTGTGAAGGACTCTAATTGTTGACGCAGGATTTCACCTTAAATATGAAACTACAAAATTGCAGGAGCGAGGAAGAGCAGGTATGCCTAATCGTTTGGCGACAGTTGTTACAGTCAGCACAAAAAATATTAGTTGAAGTTTCTAATCCACCCATATATTCACAATATAAATTAAACACTGCAAAACCAAATAGAGGAGCAAGTTATGGCAACCTTCAACAAGAAGCAGGTAAGGGAACCACCTTCGGTACCATTTCTTTGGGAAGAAAGGCCAGGAATCCCTAAAAAAGACTGGAAACCGACGGTTTCTTCAAACAATGTAGCTCCAATCCCTCCGGTCAAGCTCATTGCCTCGGTGCCATTCATATGGGAAGAAAAGCCAGGAACTCCACTGCCATATTTCATGGAATCTTCATCAGAATCGGCAACGACTGAACCCATGATGCTCATCACTTACCCATCACCTCCAATATGCTCACAGCACAATGATCATGGAGGAGAAGAATACAGCGATGCCAGTAATGGAAATGATGATGGGGAAGATGAAATACAAAGTGTGTTCAAACTGGACATGCAAGCATTCGATTTTGAAACAGATGATTCATTTAGCTCGGCTCCTTCTCTGCTAGCAAACTGCCTTGTTTCATCATTGGCGATTTCCACTGCTGTTCCGGCGCCAGAAGATGAGAGTGATCAGACAGAGACAGACACACCTTCTTCACCATTGTCAGAAGCAGGCAGCAGTACAAGCAGTTATGCAACTGGAACTTCGAGCCTAGTCGGTGGTGCTTTTTTGGAATGCCTTTTTCCACTGCTTCCTGCCAAAGCTGGATTTCTTGAAAAGGTTGGCCATTCAGACAACCGCACTCTTACTCCACAAGCATCTAAGACTAAATACTTCGATCGTGAAACTAATGGTAGTGTCATTCTGAGGCCAAGAACACTGGGAGAGCTGATACTGATGAGCCGAAAGTGTAGTTACAGGAGGAAAGCTGTTCAAATGGGGAAACAGAATCTATCAAAGGTAAAGTCCATCCTTGCATCTACTTTCACCTTCTTTGTTTCCTCAACATATATGAGTTGCCAAGCTACTACAGTATTATATGAATTGCAGATAGGATTTCATAAACACCAGTATATTTGCCTAAATGAACCAATGCAGGAACTCATGATGAAGAATGCTTTCGGATGCTGCATCTTCGGAACTGGCAGCAAGATGATAGAAGGATTGCATAGCAAGAGGAAGAACTTACTTAGACTTCTGATGTGAAGAAATATTGCTGCTTAAAGATTAACCAAACTTGCATTCACAGTCACCCTGTATTCAGTCCGTATGTTTGCAATTTTCACTTTTGGCTTGAGGAAAAAGATGGATTCAACTCATTCAAGAACTAAGCCCACTATGTACTAAATTTCAGTTATGTGAATACATAAACAGAGCTATGCTCGAATGTCTATTTAACTTCAACATCAAATCTCTATGTATCCATCCACAGCATCCACCTCTTGAGACTATATCAACTAAGCAACACCATAAACAATCGAGGAACAGACCCAAAAAATTTCAACTGGAAAATTTAATTGTTTCAGTAACTTTCCGGATTCGGTCTATAACTACTGGAACGTCCTCAGGCATCAAGCTGGTAAAACAACATCTGAACCATCCTGGTTCTATGCAGTGGCAGGCTGACCCAGGAGTCACGTTAATCTTTGCAATGTCCAGCAGGTTATCCCATAATTCAAGCTCCCCTTTCTCACCATAGGAAGGAATTAACCCACTCATATCGGCCCAACAGTATAGACCAGCACTGCTCTTTGCACACTTGATTCCTAGTCGTTGCAAACCATCCACAAATAAATCGTACATATGTTGTATCCTCTTTTTGTTGATGTCTAGGTATTCCTGAATGAATCCAGTATCCAAAAGCATCGAAATAACAAGGTGCTGCGTCGGAGCAGAAATGGGAGAAAATCTTGTTAATTTTTTAGCAGCAGCCAAAACACTCTCATTATAAGAATATATAACCCCAATCCTAAAGCCCGGAATAGACAGGTCTTTTGATAACCCATATATTATGTGAACTCTATTCTTCTCAAAATCTTCTGTCTCAACAATTTCTGCCATGCTCACAAACTCCTCACTTCCATGCATAGACCCAGCAAATATCTCATCAGATATAATATGGATGTTCTTCTCTTGGGCAAAGTCTAAGAGACTGCACAGCGTTTGCCTTGAAATTAAATTGCCAACAGGATTTGATGGGTTAGAAATAAGAATTCCCTGTACTTTCACCCCTCGTTTTCTAGCCTGACTGTATGCTTGTTCAAGAACGGTTATATTTAGAGTGAAGTTGTCAGTGCTGCGACAGTGAACGGGAATAAGCTCCACCCCTGTTCGCCATTTCACATCCCTGTCAAAACTGCACATCGGTTCGCAAAATTAACTACCATACAACTATACAAGATTTTTCCATTCAGTAGAAACACTAGTGTGATCAGCATGAAGTTCAACTGGGAGAAAAAACAAATCTTACCCCGGATAATACGGCGTAGGAACAAGAAATGCATTTCCATGGTCGGCTAAGCAGAAACTCAATATCTCAACCGCTGGGGTTGCACCAGCCGTTAACACTATTTGCGACGGATCAAATGGCACTGATCTTCGCATCACCTGAGACATAAAATTCGCCATAGCCTACAACCACCATAACAATCGACCCCATTAGAAACTACAGACAAGCAACAACTCTCCCGAAATACAACAATCATCTCTGAAGTTTTCCAAGCCACTAAACTCAACAAAAATCTCGTCAAATAATCAACTATTGTTACTTACAATTACCAAGTAAGTCACAGGTTACACTCTCAACACAATGTAGCATCAAAACATTACAAATTATCAAACGAACCAAGCAATGTTTCACAAATTTGTCAAAACTAAGCATTGATCGTACCACTTTCAGCTCAGTAAACCCATGAGCCGGCTGGTAAGCCGCAATGCGGGCAATGCTCATATCGCCACCGTCCGTTCCCAATATCGAATCCGTCCAATTCTCCGATACCCATTTCTCAATCAAATCAAAACACAGCTACAATCACACACACACACAAAATTACATTTAGTACAAAAATAACCAATTTATCTAAAGCCTCATACTT
>NC_020497.1:23241019-23268164 GCF_000184155.1 Fragaria vesca subsp. vesca | reverse complement strand
AGGAGAGAGAGAGAGAGAGAGAGAGAGAGAGTGGAAGAGGGAAGTGTGGTGTGTTGTTTTGCCTCCACAATATATGGGGGCTAAAAAGCATAAATTTGGGCCTCGGATGTATTGGGCTTTTTCTTGTTTTTAGAATTTTAGGTCCAGCTTTCTCAGCTGACTCTGATCCCATAAACTCCCAATACGCTTAGGAATAGTATCTCTGCATGATTCAATACCTTCCAGAAGCTTAAATTTTGCAGTCACAGAAGCTTAAAAATGTAAGGAATATGAGTGTGCAATGCTGATACATCTGAAGGTATCAGAACGGTTGTTGTCTATGGAGATGAGTCGTCGCGTCTCGCGTGGAGTAGTTGGTTTAAAAGTGGACTTACATTCCGATCACATATGACATAATTTATAGCTGGAATTAATTCAGTGTCTTTGTCTGGTGCTACTATGTCATTTTCCATTTCCGATATCAATGTAAATATTTCAAACTTGACCAAGGTTTTTATGGATCCTCGTGTGGCTAATTATTACAAAGCCTGCGGCCCCTCGGCGGCTATCCACAGTCGGACTTGTCTTGACGCAGCTATTAGATAATGCCAGAGTATAAAACATCCTGTGGTACGGAGATATTAATATATAACTGACGGATTATTTTCTAATTAGGAGCTAAGACTAATGTTCAACATCCTCCATTCAAACACATCATTTCACAGTACAACCTTAGTTGGATTTGGTATATATATGGTGGTGGCATGCACGATGCTATCTAGCTTCTCCCTTCATTCATGACTTCATAACATTGATGATTTATTAACAAGTGAGGAGAGGATTTCTAAAACACTAATCGATCAAACCAATTCGTTTGTTGTTCGACTGAAAGTCACGTAAAAATTTACAACTAATAATTGGTATTATCCTTCATTCAGAACGATAAGCAGACACAATAACGATCGGTGCTGCGCTGGATGGTTGAAATAAAAAGAAAAATTACGAAAAAAGGAAACAAGTCCCTACAAGGAATATCGAAATTAATTCCTTGGCTACAAGGTAACTAAGTTACTAGTTTATAACAAAAATAAAAAATAAAAAAGGTAACTAATGGAATTAATTTTCTAGAGGTTTTGGCGCGTAGCTGGCACTGCACTGGACGGGGTTGTGAATCCTGCTTCAGTTCAAAAAATTTTGGACCCGTCGGCGCTAAAAATAAAAATAAATTACACCTAGCTTCGTCCTCTACCTTTCTCCTCCTCTTTTTCTTCTGTCTTCGTTTCTTCTCCTTCCTTTCTTTGCTTCCCTAAACCAGCTTCGAGATTTTCGCCTCAAAAAATTGAAACAAAACCTTTCACTTCATCTCTCACAAAAATCCCAATCAGGGTTTTTCCCATATCATCATTTCCATATCTACGTAACATTAAGTTTCTTTATCAATCTCTGATTTCCCGGTGGAAACTTTTTGTTTTTGAATATCCTAGTCTCATAAATGTTGTTGGTTTTTGATAGTCGATGGTTTTGTGTCCGAGGGAAAACCATAATGGTCTCTGCTGTATCAAAAGGAATATAGGGTGGCAACATTTTGCAATGTCAAAAGCAGATTGATTTTGACATTGCAATTCTTTTGTTACTTTGCCTGAGACGGTGTTCGACAAAGAAAGAGAGAAATGGACGATGAAGAAATGGTGGAGTTTGCTTTGGAGGCTTTGGAGGGTGAAGAGATTGACATGGATTATGAGTTCGATGCGCCTAAGTTCTTTGATTTTACGAGGCTTGAAACCGATTGGGAGGCTGAAGAAGCCGAAGATTGGTTTCGATGCGCCGGAAGTTATCCTTCTTCTCGTAAGCAATTCATAGAGCTTGTTTAATATTTGATCACTTTGTAGAAATGAATTTGCATGATTTTGAAGCATTAGCAGTCCAATTGTTTGCTTTTGACAAAAAGAAAGTACGGATGCATGCTTTGAATTATAAATGTTGTTAATTTGATTTCAAGATTCTGTTTGTTGGTTATTTTGTTTATTAGTGTTGATTTGAACTTGAACTGCATAGAACTCTAACCTAGTTCTGAACTTCTGATGCTTCTCAATCTAGAGTGGTAACAATGTTACTTGTAATGCTTTAGAGAGTGAGGCCTAGCTTACTAGTTTCTATGTGATACTTCTTCAGCTTTCATATTGAGATTGTTGAATTGGCACAAAGGCAATTCTCCAGAGGAAACAGCAACGACCTCTGTGGAAGTCGAAGATGTAGAATGCATTAGATATGATAGCAACGAGTCGAGTAGCATTGAAGCTGAGGGTTCTTCATTAGAAGATGATAGTATCAAAGGTACATTTAAATTCACTAATGTCAACTACTAAGTAGAGCATTACATTCTGATAAAACTCAAATCTTTTGTGAGATTCTATCTTGGGGAAGAAGTTTATTTCATTTAAATCTGTTGGCTTTGATTTCATTTTATTCATTTTCTTTGTTATTAGAAGCTCAAGTTTTCATATTTCTAACAGGAGTAAATTGCTCTAACAAAATGGATCAAGATTCTCCAAAAGCTAAAACCAAGTCCTCAATCAAGTCACCAACCCTATCAAGGAGTTCAACTTTAATGAAACCCACAGCTAGCCAATTAGCCAAGCAGATCCAGCGTCGTCGTGAAGTTAGAGAACCTCACTCCAGTCGATTATCAAGGAGGTATTGATCTTTTTCTCTACTGCATCTTCTTTTCCTAGACCCTCTGTAAGTTGAAAATACTTCACTTAAAATTCAATGATGTCGTATTTATGGTATAAATTCCATTCGTTTTGTTGGTGCCTTGTGTTTCTCATTCTTCCATTTTTCAATTCTTAATCCCATAGAGATGAGAAGAAGCTAGGGAAAGTTGCGGAGAGTTCACTAAGTTCTCCATTATTCGATAGTGTAGCAACTAAAAGACAGAAGTTGGAGGCTGGCTATTTGCGCAAGGTACACTTACATTACTTCTGCAATTCATTGGCTTATCATACTTAGAATATGGACTTTTCAAGTGTTCTGTACAATTTCGTGTCAAACAGGTTTCTCATCTTAAGCATCAACCTCTTTGGTTACACAAATCACCAAATAATAGAACCAAAGTCACCATTCCTAGAGAACCAAACTTGGAAACAGCACAAAGGGCACAAAGACGTAGGTACATTCACTTCTCGCTGAAATTTGGTAAAATATAATTCACCATAGATGTTCGATTTGGTACACGAAAGTCTAATGTGAAAGATATATGCACTCTGGTTCTCAGGTACAAGACTAATGGGAAAGATGGAGAACAACCAAAAGCAAGTGTCTATTCCCTTAATGATCCTTTTGCACAAATGTTTGTGCTTGAAGTTAAACTTGCACACTTGTATGATCCCTTCTCTCACTGATATGGTGATATTGGGTTTTGCAGATATTTAAGGAGCCTCCATGGACCCTCTCTAAGAAGAGCACGCCACAAGCAAAAGAGTTTCAAGTAATCAGAGAACATTTTACTCTATGTTAATACAATTTAGCCACTTCATGATATCCATAACAGTTTTTTGTTTCATTTCTATCAGGTGTTTCATTTTAGGACATCACAAAGAGCTAAGCATAGCACAGTTGATAATGTAATCCTCCAAATATTGTTCCTTCTTTTATAAGTATGTACAACTTTCTTTTTCTACTCACATGACCTATTAATCTTGTCATTTCAGGTGACAAATACACCAATTTCTAGTTGTTTATCACCAACTGAAGCTACAGAGATTAAAGGGTAATTATATCTAAGCTAAACTTATAAATTGTTTGAATCATATCTTGTGTCCATTCTATCTAATGAAGTTATTACTTCTTCACAGACCAAAATCTGCCTTTCACAAAAGTGATAAATGCAAAGTGCTCTCTCTTAAAAAGAAGGTAATATCAGTCTATGCACTTATGCAGCTTTGTATTAATCTTTCTCTGCCACAATTAACCATGTTGTGCCTGATGCAGACATTGTCAAGTAAAGAAGGTACTGGTGTTCTACCAAATATCAAACAGGAAGGCAGACAACCAAGTCCAAGGGTATTAGTTACTCCTTTAATTTTTGGACAGATTTTTATCATGGTAGTTTGTTTTGATTAGTTATAGTGTTAATACCATGCTTTAACTTATCCCTAGGAATTAAAGTTTACTACTGACAAGAGGTTTATTAACGAGCCACCAACAGATTTATTCAGCAAGGTATTACTATCTGATCTACATTTTGTGAAGAACAATCTTGAATGCTAATAAATAGGTTGTTCACTGTTGCACCCAAAAGAGAAATTAGTTAACAATTGATTCCATTGATGATTTTTGAAATCTCTTTCAGCTCTCACTTGCACCTGAACCCCATCACAATTCAAAACCTGAGCTCAAAACTGCCTATGCCTGCTAGGGTGGAACATATTTAAATGGAGTTTTTGTGTTATCAATGGGGCTTTCATTGTGTGAATTAAGGTCCCAAATTTGTTCAAGGAAACTGGTTCAGTGAAAAGTAACTAGGCTACATCAGCAGAAAGCTCCAACCTGAATGCAAGATTGCATGATTTGAAGTTGGTTACTTCATGCGGTGCAGTTAAATTGTGCCGGACACTCGGCCTTGTGGGCATGTAAATAAAAGTTTACCTTTGTTGAGATAGTTTTTGAGGAAAAATAAAAAGAAAAAGAAAAAATTGCAATCGTAATGCGTACATTTCTCTCTGTCTTCAACTTTTGATTATCGTTATTCACTTTTGTCCCACCTCGGCTTGATCGGCCGATTAAAGACCAAGAATGATTTATCTTTTCATTCTCATGTTTAGTATGTATTATCATTATTCATTTATGCCCAACCTTGGCTGAATTGGCCAATTGATGACCGAAAATGAAATTAGTTTTTCTTTCTTATATTTAGTATTCTCATGTTTAGTATGTATTATCATTATTTATTTGTGCCCAGCCTCGGCAAAATTGGCCAATTGATGACCGAAAATGAAGTTAATTTTTCTTTCTCATATTTTTAACGTAAACAAACGATGCATATGATGCGGATTAAACTAAAAATTGAGTTTTCATTTCCTATGTTTAGTATGCAATCTTAAGCAATTGGACAACCAAGCATAATGCCCTAAATTAAAAGAAAATCTTGGTGGATTTCTTTTCTGATCAACTTCACAACCCACCACATTTTCTAGTTTCATCATTTTACCTCAAAAGGACTGACAAGAATTGCTTCTTTGGTCCATTTCTTTGAGGATTTCTCTGACCAGTTCAAATTTCTCAAGTTTTGCTTGATATAATTCAATGATGTAGGTCTCAAATCTGAGTAGTCAAATGAAACGGACAAGTGAAAGGTGCATACATTTATTTGATGTTTCTCACAGTCCAAAATGAATGCTCTCTGAGCAAATCATAATATCTCGTGAACCTGTTAAAAGCCTGACGGAGACATTCAACCAAATCTACTTTTCTCGGGCAAACCACACCCAAATCTTTTGTGGAAGTTTTCTTGGCATTTGATTCAAATAAATAAAACCAAAGTGGGTACCTAAAAACACAGCAGCCTGACAGCAGGGGTTTTCATCTTTTCCCATGAGCTAATAGTATTTTAACAAAATATTTGCTTATCATCCTTACAAAAGCAAACTGTTCACTTTCTACATACCAAAAGCTGTGTCATTGACCCATATATTCACCTACTAGGCAGTAACTGCAGATGGCTTTTACCCCATCTGAAACAAAACTTGGGCATTCTTTCCCTATTTGATACTTTTAACAGTTGCAATACACAGCCAGACTGTAAACTTAAAGAGTGTTCTTGGATATAACCTCACCAAAACGAACAAACCATTGAGCATCAGTTGAATGATTCTCCTGCTGGACCGGCTTCGGCTGCTGCGGTTGCGCTTTTGGTTGTTGTTGTTCTTTGTCAACTGCAAACTTGGCATAGTCGATACCCTTTGAAAGAGGCTTCTTCGAGTGACGTAGAGGTAGGAGGGAGACCAAGACACTTGCGACTTCATGCATTGTTGGCCTCTCAGTGGGGTTTCGCTTGGTGCACAGTAGGGCGAGTTGAAAAGTTTTCTTGAGATGAGTTGTATCCATGCAAGTGACCGAAACTTCAGGGTCAACAGTCTCCATTACAGTATTGTTATCTGCCTTGGACAATATCTGAGAACAATCCTTGTGTTAACAGGCCAGGTCCAGATAAAAAGACAAATGAACCAACTCAAGTAAAGTTAACAACAGTACTACTACTCTACTACGTAACTTAAGGTATCATTAACCATTTAGTTCTCTACTAGGCTGGTTAGAGAAGTTATAACATTCTAGGCTTCTACCCTTGGTTACATAGCTTAAAAACTAAACTAAATAAGAAACCTGGGAAAACGTACCAGTTGATGCAAGTTAGACTCCCTGTCCACAGCCTTCTTCCCAGTCAGTAGCTCAAGAAGTACAATGCCAAAGCTATATACATCAGATTTTTCATTGAGCCGAGAAGTCCTAGCATATTCTGGATCAATGTAACCAATTGTTCCCAGAACATATGTAGATGCATGGGTATTCGCACCAGGGATGGACTTTGCAATTCCAAAATCAGAGAGATGAGCCTCAAAATCCTCATCCAGTAGGATATTAGAGGATTTTACATCCCTGTGAATGATGCGGGGGTTGCAATCATGGTGAAGATAAGCAAGTCCCTGAGCTGCTCCAACTGCTATTTTCAAACGTGTTTCCCAATCAAGTTTAACCTTTTTAGATGGTCCTGCATTGCAATTACAAAACAAGTAGTTGACAAGTTAGAAGCTTTATATAGACTTGCAACTACATTATCTATAAGAAACAGAGATTTAGGACAGTTGAAGTTGGGGTAACTAACCATGAAGCATATCCCACAGAGACCCGTTCTCCATGTAGTCATAGAAGAGGAGATTTCCAAGGGGAGACAAAGAATATCCATGCAAACTGACTAGATTTCTATGTTTGATACTGCCAATGGTTTCAAGTTCTGTCTCAAACTCTCTCCAGTTGTGTGGATATCGGTTGTAGAGGCGCTTGATTGCCATTGGTCGGGAATTTTTCAGCACACACTTGTACACTGTGCTAGAAGCACCATACCCTATGATATACTTCTCATTTAGATTTTCTGTGATTCGCATTATATCTTCAAAGCTGTGTATTGCCATATCCATGTGAAGAATTACAAGTTTAGCAGGACCTGGAAAGAAAAGTGAACCTACTCCCCGTCAAATTGGTTAAAGACAAACAAAAGAATTAAACAAATTAAATAAACATAGGAGATACATGCCTTGTCCACTCTTGCTAGATCCCATCATTAACTGCTTTGGTTGGTTGGACTTGTAAACTGCAACTATTACCATGGATAATAATGTGATGAAGCCTAATGCCATACAGACAACTGCTGCTCGGGAGAATACAGCTGAAAGCAGAAATAACTAGTTTTTGTTAATAATTTGGAAAATCAAGATGACTAAAATAGCAAAGTTCCATTATCATACACAGTTAATATATATGAATTTCTTACCCCTGGACTTGGGGGGTCTGCAGATTGATCCCAGCCAGTCACTGCACAACAGTGGGTTTCCAATGAAGCTGAAACAAACCACATCTATAGTTAGAAGAGTAAACTCAGAATACATAAATTATAGTATCATTCTCCTTGTCCTATCCCCATACCTGTTTGGTGAAAAACGTGAAAAGTTCCCCATGGGAGGTACAATGCCTGATAGATTGTTGTATGAAACGTTCCTGCAAATATAGACAAAATAACATTCAGGAAGGCTTTAGAAAATACATGGACTATCACCCAAAAGAGTAAGGAGACAGACTCACAAGGTCTCAAGGCTGAGACAGTTGGTTAGCTGATCAGGTATCTTTCCATGCAAGTTGTTGTTATTTAGCAACCTACCAACACAGACCAAAATCAACATGGCAATAAATGATTAAACTTATATACGAGACAAAACTTATGTACCATGGAACTTACAATGCCGCAACGTTCTGCAACTGACCCAATTCTGAAGGGATGTTCCCAGAGAGATTGTTGAATGACATATCACTGTCGACATATGAACACAAAGTCAAAAGCAAATTCAAATACACAAATTTCAACCAAAATTAAAAACAATTCCTTGTAAAGCTCACATGATCTGAACACTCATGAGGTTCCCAAATTCTGCAGGCAAAGGACCATCAAGATGATTCCCACTCAAATTCCTGCAAGTAAATAAATGTTTGATGATGTCAGTAGGCAGAGTAAACAAACCTCATTTGCTGAACAATTAGCAGTATACTTACAAAGTAAGAAGGTGCTCAAGATTGCCAACAGAAGTAGGAACAGTGCCTGAAAAATTATTACTGGACATATCCCTGAGTAAACAAAGCAGATAGTTAGTTCATTCCTCATAAAAGGAGTGAGATGATATATACAAATGGGTTATGTCTATTAGCAAGACAGATGAAGACTTACAACGTGTCGAGATTGATGATATGCCCCAACTCGAGATTAATTTTTCCGCTAAAGGCATTTGCTGACAAATTCCTGAAGGCTCAATCCAATTCATTTATCAGCTAACAAGAAAGTTCATTTGAACCACAAGTGAAAAAGAAAGAATTTAAAACACCAGTACTCACAGATAGGTCAAACTCTGCAGATTTCTCAATGCTAGAGGAATGGATCCAGTCAAGTGATTTCCATGAACATTACTAAGAAATCAGTAACAAGACATTCTATTAGTATGCATTAACCACTCCATAAACTTTGATGGTTGAGGAATAAGATATCCTACAATTGATTCAAGGCTGTGCAGGAACCAATGTCATGTGGAATGGGACCTTCCAGATCATTGCTGGCAAGATTCCTGACACAAGGCACACAAATTATAATTATTAAGGAATTACTAAAATTACAAAGGTACAGGAACCCTGGAACAATATTACTCACAGCTCAAACAACTGGTTCAGCTTCCCAAGCTCAGCAGGAATACTACCAACCAGATTGTTGTCATTTAATTGCCTGCAGAGATACAAAGAGATTTGTTAAACAGATACTAAGGTATGACACCAATGGGTTTGTATCAGTAAAATATTACATCAATGTGTGCAGCAGTGAGGCAACTCACAAGTAGCTAAGTTTTGACATATTGCCAAGTTCAGGTGGAATAGTGCCAGTCAAATTGTTACCATGCAAGTATCTGGAACAACAAACAAGTGTTCAGCTACAAAACTGAAGCAATACAGATAAAATTGCACACAAATGAACCGAACTTACAGTTTCCCAGTGTACGATAGATTGCCCAGTATAGGTGGGATTGGCCCTACAAGTTCATTCTCACTCAAATCCCTGGAAAACAAGCATGAAAGCAATAATAAACTGCCATAATTCTTACAAAAATCAACTGGAGTTATGGTTATACAAAACCAAACCACTTACAAAACAGCAAGCGCCTGCATTAAACCAATAACCTCAGGAATCTTCCCAGTGAGCCTATTCCCTTGTAGCGACCTACCAAAATGCACCATAAACATGCTTCAACAGATGAACTATACAGTAACAACAGTATTCTAAGTGTCCAAAGGAATTAAACTTACAGAGTAGCCACTTGTAAAAATCCAATGTTATATGGAATTTCACCAGTGATTTGATTGTATGAGATGTCCCTACAATTTTCAATATATACAAAGATTAGTGAACCAACTGAAATACACTTCTTTCAATTTCGTGAAAGAGAGTTCAGGCAGTCAATTTTTTCTTTTCAATTCAACAAATTTTCTTACAGGATCTCAAAGCTTGTACAGTTGCCAATGTTATCGGGGATCGGGCCAGTCAAGTTATTGCCTCTAACATCACTGAGCAAAGAAAGAAAATTTCAACACCAACAAAACCCAGAAAGAACAAAATGAAACCATGAATGGTTGAAATACAGGAGGAATTTACTTACAAGTACCAAAGACCAGTTAATTGACACATATCAGGGGACAATGCTCCAGTCAAAGAGTTGCCGCGCAATCCACTGCGAAGTCAAAATCCAACCAAGAGAATCACATACATGGACACATGAAAGAAAGAAGAAATACAGTATACAATAATTCATGGAATAATTGCATCTGGTACTCACAGGTATTGCAACACTTCATTCCAATATATTAACCTTGGTATTTCACCAGTGAGCTGGTTGCGAGCAAGATCACTGCAAACATAACAGCATCAAAGAAGAAAGATAAAACTCATCAGTCCCAAAGAGGTAAAAGTAGTCTACGAAAGATTTCTACGTAACTGTAAAAATTCAGTTGATTAAAAGTAGCGGACTTACAGAGATTTGAGGTTCGGAATTTGGGTAAGAGTTGTAGGGATAGGACCAGTCAACTGATTGTTCTTCAAATTCCTGCATAATTGGAACAAATTACACTTAAAGAAGTTCAAAGAATTTCCTAGGCATGCATACTACCAAAATAAATGTAAGATTGAACACTTACAAAACCTCAAGTTTCTTCAGCTTTGAAAACGAGAAGGGTATGTCTCCAGACAAATTATTGTCAGACAAATCCCTGCATTTCAAACACAGATTTAGCAAAAACCAAAATTTGAAAGCTACTTAAAAGGACAAACAATGAGAGAATTATCATAGAGGAGATGTCTAACATCCGAGGGGCTAATATCGCCTAATCCTTTATTATTTAAAAAAAAGTAAAATCATAAAGGAGATGTCTTACAGATATATAAGTGAAGCACAGTTGCCAATCTCATCTGGGATTTGACCAGTCAGCTTATTTCCCTGCAAGTCTCTACAATTCATAAACAAACAAAGTTATCAAACTACTATTCCACTAAGAATACAGATAGTGCAAAAAAAAAAGGAAATAGATAAAAACATACATAGATTCTAAATTCCCCAAATCTCCAACAGCTGGAGAAATCTCCCCACCAAGATTTAAGCTGGACAAATTCCTAAAACAAACAAACCCAAAAACACATCGTTCAGTATAAAGTGAATTACTGTAGGAGATCATTAACAGTATCAACCCAGACAAGAACAGTTTTAGAGAGAGAAAGAGAGGAGAGAGAAACTCACAAAGAGGCCACAGAAAGGCTGACATTGTCACAGAAAACTCCACGCCAAGAACAGAAATCGTCGTCATGAGCATCGTTCCAGTCCAGTAACACGTTGGCTACGTTGCTGAACGAGGCCTTGATTGCCATCAAGGCTTTTCCTGTGAACCCCATAATGAAACCATCATTATAACATGCAACAGACATTAAACGCTCTAGGTTTACTTCTGACTTCCAAGAAACTCAGAAACAGATATCCTTCAGGGAAGTACCTAAATTTTAAAAACAAACAAAAGAGCCCCAAACCCCAATAAAAGGAAAAGGAATGGATTTTTGGGACAAAGAAACAAGCATTGCAGCTTAAAACCAGCTACATATTACAAAAATGAGAAAATTTCCTTGAAAAAGTAGAAGTTTAGAATTAAACAATAGCGTAGACATTTCTAAGTCCAAACCAAAAAGACTCGAGTACTAAACAATTCCGAAAACTACAAACAACTACACCACCTGAGCTTTAGAGACAAAACCAAACCAAAGGAGAAGAAGCTCAACAAACAGACAGAACCCAAATGAAAAACCCATAATTTTTGGTAAAAACACATTTTGTTCATCTCCTGTTCCGAAAGCTTAAACGTTTTTGTGTTTAAACCACAAAACTGGGTACATTCAAAAACAGAAACCCAACAGTCCCAAAAACTCCCAGCTCCAAAAACAGGAAGCACAATATCAAACCACCCACCTTCATCGTTCAGTGACGAAGCAACAGGAAACAGCAGAAACAAAGCCAACCCAAACCAGAGAACAAGAACCACATCCTTCTTCCTCCTCCATCTCAAACCCACTCTCTCCTCCTCCATGAACAAATCAAACCAAACACAAGACAACAAAAACTGAAACGCTCAAAAGGAAAATGAGCTAAGCATTGCAGTACTCTTCACACATTATAAGCACCACAACCAAGAGAGAGAGAGAGAAAGAGCAGACGTTTGGCGTGAAGCATAAGGCAGATGACTGAAGCTGGTTCCTTTAAGTGTTATGAAGAGAGAGAAAAACCAAAACCAAAGTCTCGGGCTTTAAGGGTGTACCTAAACGGCGGTGAAGCGACGTTAAGTCTTTGATAGAAGACTATCTTGAAAAAGAAAGAACTGGCACGGCCGTCATTCGTCTTCTACCCAGAGACGACGATTTCCAAAGCTCTCAGCTTTTGAACACCTATATACCCTCCATTATTATTTTTCTATATTTACTGCGAACTATATCACAGTTACCAATCTCCCCCACCACTATCACCATCGGCGCGTACACCCACGCGCCGTGAGAGTGACACTGCAGTAGAAAAAGAGTCTGGTTTTGGTTTTCAAAGACCGAAAGAGGAAGAGAGAGTTGCTATTCTGAGCTCGTCTTTGTTTGATTTGTCTTTCACTTTTGTCCTGCATTTTCATTATATGCACAAATTTGTGTATGTTTTTTTAACTTTTTTTTTTTCTAGTTTCCCAGTACGACTTAGACCTATAGAAAATCCATTTTGCCATTTTGGATTGCTTTTGCCTCTTTTGCGCAACAAGACCAGCTTCTGAAGTGACCAAGAAATCCCACAAAATCTTTATTGCATTTTGAGTGATTTGGTGCTCCTTCAATGCAATCTTTTTCATTTTTTCTGAAGAAAATTGAGATAATTCAACAATGATGTAGATGGTGCGGTCGTCTCTATAATCATGGAAAATTTTGGATTGGTGATGATGATGGTGCTCATGTCAACCATAAACTCCAAGGCAAATTCTTAGGCGCGTGGAGTACTAATCTCGTACGTTTGGGACCAAAGCAAGGATATCAAATGGGAACTTTACAAAGATTCTATATTTTAATTGGGTTTGATTTACGAAGACGAACAAAGATAAACCCCAGAAAATTTTATAGAGAAAATAATGCATGGAGGGTTTT
Source organism: Fragaria vesca subsp. vesca (assembly GCF_000184155.1). Lineage (NCBI taxonomy): Eukaryota > Viridiplantae > Streptophyta > Magnoliopsida > Rosales > Rosaceae > Fragaria > Fragaria vesca. The sequence continues at coordinate 23,255,173 of NC_020497.1, read as the reverse complement.
AGAAGGTGGTGAGGCGACAGAGGAAGCAGGCTTTGCAGCGTTTGAACGCTTAACAGGCTTCGCTTCGTTTAAAGCTGGCCATGCTAATGCCATTTCGGTTCTCTATGATCTCTTGCACTATTTTAATTTACTGGGATTGTAACCTGTTATTATTCTATGGTTTAGGATCCAAAAATATTTCCTCTGTGATCTTCTGGGTTTGGAGATTGTCCGTCGGATTTATATATGGTTTGTAAATTCCTTTTCTGACCATATCGATATATGAGGTGATTGAGGCCTTACCAAATTTTTGTAATTTATCTCTGTTGAAATTGGAATTGCATCGTAAATTTGATCATTAAACTATGAAGGCTAAAGAATTAAAATGTGGCTTCTTATAATCACAACACATGTTTTCAAATGACTTATCTCTACCATGTAATATTATGTGTTGTAAGCATGTTTGTACTTCATAGTTGTAATTCTAACGGATATTGTTATATTTATACATAGAAGGTTTGACACCTCGATGTTAGCTTCTCGCCATGTAATATGTTTTAAAAATTAGGTTGTTCGCTCACTAAAATGGTACATGAGTTAGTTTCAGAATGTTATGAGACAGTTCGGTTCATATCCAATGTGAGCGTCGTAACATTTAAATGACCTCTCTATTGAACGAGGGTCAGAAGATTGTTTGAGTTGTAATTTAATGATTATCCAAGTCCGACCTACATCAATTCTTAAACTCGTATCAAATTTTTGAAGATCAAGTAACTAAAAACGCGACAAATGCCGATCACTACACTGAATATAGATGTATTTTGAAGAACCTCCAAGAACGGTAACTTGAAAAGTTCACCTCAAATGGTAACCCTAGACACCGACCTAGCCGAAGTCTTAGAACTCAACGAGTAATGACATGGGCGCTCCTTTGATTTCGACTTGACTACACCCATCTTCTTCTTTTTAGTGAGAGCGACAATGCAAAACCCAACCGATTATTCAGGCCGGTATTAATCACAAAGGCAAAGAGCTTTATACATAGAGAGCGCCCTAAGCAAGGGCAATGCCCCTACCCTAATACCAAATGGGCAGCAACACGTGGCTAAGTCCGAAGGGAGAAACCCTATAAAAGCCCAAGGGTAAACAGCTAAAGGCTAAACTGCTGAAGCAGCAGCATCATCATAGAGATTATAGGATAGAGCCAGAGAGACCCACTGGAGACTTACAGAAGGCTTAAAGCTAAGAAAAGAAGACAAGACCGGCGGGTCAGTCGCCGGTGAACCGCCGTCAGCAATTGTACCCACCCGGCTTGAACCCCCTTTGTGGGACCCACCCTAGTTTTTTTTTTTGGAAATGAACCCACCCTAGTTTTCGTCCCGTTGCGTTTAGTAATGCAGTGAATTATATACATATATTTTGGGGTTCTGGGTCTCTCCTATAGTTTGGTCCACAGAACTAGATTTGGGGGTTCCAAGTTTGGTTTCTGGGGAGTGGGCCTTGTGCTAGTTAGTACATACTGGTTTGGCGCTATTTAGCTCTCTACTTAGGAGAAGAAGGGGAAAGTGATATGATTGTGAGAAATAATGTTCTCTTTGCTCACTCATTGACATGTAGTTAAAGCAAAGTGTGTGAACAAATTGTTGAAAAGGTTTGCCACATGAGTCCTACATTTTGCCTAAACTAAGGGATAAGGTGCTAAAAGTCTTATAGCTCGATTAGGGAATTTGAAAATGCGAGTTTAAACCTTATGTTGGTCATGACAATTTACATCCTCAAATGTCATAACTTAAGTCGTGTATGGGTTAGATTGTGTAGAAATAAAGAGTCCTCAAAGGCTCAAAACACTAACATAATGTTCGTTTCTCACATATTATGTAATAGTTAATATGACACAGATACTCAATTAATGAAATTTTATAATAAATGAGAATTTATTACCACATGGTGGTTTACTAACACTATTTTTTCTCAAAAATGAGCACAATTATGTAAATCATGGTTTGAATCTTGCCAGCAAAGAAAGGGTGGTCAACCCTACACTCAAATCAGTCAACACAACTGAGAAATTTGATGCAAGACACAAAGAGAAGGAATGGGACCATGAAAATATGGCTGGGGCAATAATAAAGAAGGGGGACTGCTGGGGGATTCATTACACCCATCATAAGACACGTGATCTTCAACTCTCCTCTCTCTCTACAATTTATAAGTCTCATCCTTTACACTTACTATTTCGTCCTCTCTACCCATGAATTATATTTTCATACCAAATTTTTGGCATACTATGATCCAAATCTTGACAATTTTATTGGTCACATTATTGAGTTGCTTCACTACAACACTGAGGGGTCACAGCAGCCAATAGGATGAAGAAGGTTTGGGATTAAAACTTGGTGTAGCATGTGTATCTATCTTTCAGTGTGGTCCTATTTCCTATGTTACTACTATACGTAGTAGCAGTGTAGCATGTAGCATACACTTATGCTATAGCAAAGAAGTAACCAAATATGCTACATAAATTAAGAGTTTGGTGTAAGTGAACACCAGTTCACAACACTTATGCCTTGCGTGAGACCGTAAGAATAGACTACATAAAAAGATTCTGCTGCAGACAACCTGTTATGTGTTCTCAAGGGCATAATAGTCGGCCATTCAATTGCCTTGCTCAATTGAGTGAAGAAACTGTTTCATTATAATAAGTGAAGAAACTGTTTTAGAATAATAAATGAACAGGGTCTTCACAAAAATGAGTGATAGGTGAAAGTGACCAAGAAAAATGACATTAGTGAAGAAGATGGATGAAGGTTTGGTAGTCAGATATGGCATACTGATGCAAGTTTCATACATTCATGCATATTAGAAGTGTAATTTAGATGACTCTGATGTGATCATAGAAGTACAACATGAAACTAGAGCAAGATAGCAGATTCACAACTTAGCATGCCGAGTCTCAAGAAAGAGCTAAGAACAGAAGTTCAACATTCAGGATGACAACTGAAGAAGAATGTGTAGCAGTTCAATAAGCAAAATACAGTACAGAAGAGATTATCCCAAAAAAAATCAAATGCTACAACCTCCCCACTGCTGTTTAAGGGACTGGGTCAGCATTGTGCCAACCCTTGGTACATGGAGGGATGTTCACAAACTCGTCAAATTCCTTTACATGAATGTCACAGCACTTCCACTGCAGTATTAGAAGAGAGATATTACTGGAATTGTAGACATGTAGACAGAATATATGATTGAATTAAGTATGCAATAACTCACCCCTCTCACTCGGTCATGGAAAACAGCAGGGCCCGGGTGGTAACTGCATGCCGTCTCATGGTTATCCTTCTCTTTAAAAGTTTGACCACAACCTTTATTTTTACAAGTTTGGGGCTGGTTTATGTCTGTAATCTTTTTTGGTGGTGCAGAAGTGCCTTGATCATCTGTAATGCTTTCAGTAAGTGGTGTTGTAACTACATTTACAGGCTTTGAATTCATTTCTTTGGCTTGTGAACCTGGAAAAGGCAGAACTTGCTTCAGCCTAAAATGTTAAAAAATCCCTAAGATGGATAAGTTCTTCAAGGCGGGGCTTCATCATCAACCAAAAAGAAGTAGATATATTAAGTAAGGTATTATACAAAATTTAGAAAAAAATGGTGTAAACAAGGAAACCAACACAGGTGGTGAACGACCCAAACAATCAGAATATACTTCAAGAGAATGAAAAGAGTTTATATCAGACGATAACGTAACATTTAATAATAAACATCATCAAACCCCAAACCCCCAAGAATTCAACAAACCACCTATAATTCATCTACAAGGAACTCTATTGTCGTTCTTAAACCCATTTTTTCAAACATCCATATCACTATACTACTGATATCAGGACTTCATAAATTATACTTATTTTTCACCAAAAGTCGCAACTAGAATAACAATCTTCTCGTACTTTTCATACATAAAGATAGTTGTTATACTTAAATCTTGAAGCGTACTAAATAGCCAGATTATACAATGTCCATGAAAGAACCAACTATCTCTGGACCCACACGAAGCTTGAACAATTAAGACTAAAGCAATACACAACCAAATGAACGTACCGTGATCTGAACAGAAGAAACCCTGTCGACACCTAGCGCAGGACTGTTTTGATGATGCATCAGCTGTAGGAGCTGACACAGGAACGGAAACCGGAGTCCTAGGTTTCGGCTTTGCCAAAACTGGTTTATCTGTTGTGTGTTTACCAGTCTTGCATCTTCATTCGACCCAAAAAAGAGAAAAGTACAGAAAGCAAGGAATTGGAAAGTCAGAAACCTAAATGCACAGTCAACTCACTAGGTACCTCAAGAATCAGATAAATCCAACACCAAAATCAGCACTTACCCTTCTAATTCTAAAAACAAGCTGAAATCATGACTTCTCTTCTTGCAACAACTCCACTCTTTAATCCCATCATGAAATATAGGCTGGAAAACAAAGATTCAGCGCTTCATTCATGGCATTAAACTAAAACAAAACAACACAGGAAATTTCACTAAATCAATGAACATATCCGTATACTTACTCCCTGACAAATCGAAGATGCCCACGCGATCGAACCAAGCCCAAAACATACAAAAGAACAACCAGAATCAAAACATAATAAAACAACACTTCACAAAACTCAACTAGAACTTCCACAATCTATCATAACATTCATAATAAACGAAAACCTCCATGTTACATACACAATGTGCATCGATTTCAACTGGATCACATAACGAACAACAACATAAAAATTACAAAATCACAGTCCTCCTACAGTAAAACAAGCTAAATTACCGACTTGATTCTTAAAATTAAGACATAGATTGAACTAATTGGCATGTTTACGAGCTGAAATAAGCATCGAATTGCGTGCTGCTCTAGTAATTAAAGTGAACTCAGGCAACAATCTACAGTGAGTTTACGATTTCAATTAGGGATTCGAGCTCAAACAAGAGCCTGAAACCTTCGGAAAATCAATGCAGCAAAAGCATAAGGCTGATAAGCATAAGCTGAAAGAAAGAGAAGCGAGTTCGGAGAGTACCGCATCGTGGTATTGGCAAGAGCCTTCGGGGTTGTTGTCGTCGGAAAAGGTGGCGTTGCAGCCGATTCGCTGGCATTTAAGCAGAGCTGCCGGTTCGCCCTCCATTCTATCTCTCTCTCTCTGGAGAAAGAAAGAAGAAGAAGAAGAAAGACTGAAACGGAAAAGAACGAGTCCAACAGATTCGCAGTTTGATTTATTTTCTGTCGTAAAAAAAAAAAAAGAAGGAAATTTCTCTAGAAGGTGCTCCTGGTCTGGGCTATTGACTTCCCGATCTGGCTGTGGCAGTCCACGGCCCAAAGTAATTCAACTAAATTCTTGCGTTTACTGGTTTAAAAAAATAATATATATATATATATATATATATATATTCTTGCGTTTACTAACCTGACATGTCGCATCTCCTTATTAGGAATCGATCTTACGAATTTGGACGGAGATTGGTTTATGAACCCTCTAAAATTGATACTGATTCAATTTTTTATCATTCCTTTTGTCTCTAATTATGATTATTTTGCATCTCAAGTAAGTACACATGTCATATAAGTCTACAACTAGATCATTATATTATTTTGTGAAACATTGTGATCACTCTCCTACATCATAATCTTAATTAAACCCTATTTTTTCTTTTATGCATTTTCTCACTTCTCAACTATGAATCAAATCAAAAATTTTGAGTTCCCCTTAGCTCCAGAACTGTGAGAAAATCATGAATTGAGGGTGGATGAGAAAATAAGATGAAATCAATTTGACTGAAAAACTGTATGTTATAGTCCATTTTTGGTCTGGAACAATTTCATGTTCCGGTGTGCTTCATTTCGATTCACGAGCACCAGGCAGTTATCACTTGCACGAGCTTGGCCTGGCATCATTAAACCTCACTACTTCACTAGTCATAGGCCTCTTTACCCTCGCTTACATAAAATTCAGCAGCTTTTGGCTTACTCTCGTAGGATAAAAGATAAATGCAGTAGAACAAATTTATCATGCTGCACGGTAAACGGTGGTGTTTGGTATAAATTATCCATCAAAAATTGAATCTGAAGTTCATATCTTCCGTGTAGGATACAATTTCTGAACTCTACTATATGCCGTAACTTTCTCCAAATAGACTAGCATTCGCACTTGAAGAACCCTAGAAAGAATCCTATTTACAAGCTGCTTAAAGAGTACAAAAATATAGGTATGCACACGATATGATAACTCCAAGCTACCTGAATTTCTGGATATCTGTCATCTGCAACCTTTATAATAGAATTGGCAGTGAATTCGAAACCTGATATTCACATATCATACAGCTGAATCATGAAGTTGCGAGACTTGATAGGCGGAAAAGGTCACAATATTCTGTTGTGTGCTTCAATCATCGAAACTTTCTCCTGTAAAGTTGGGAAAATGAGAGCTAAGACTCAGTTTTGATAGCTTTTAGAAATTTATACTTTTATGCACTCTTCTGTGTATCCACCCCACAGCAGACAATAATTCAATTTTAAAAGAGGGTTTAAAAGAACCCTAGACCACATCACGGATAGTTCAAACTCAAAAAGGTATACCGTCCTTCAAGTGTGTGTCAGCATGCATATATGTGCTTCAGAGAGAGGGAAAGATAGAGACCTCGATATTTATGGGGACTTCAGCAGGAAACCAGTGCATGAGAACTCCCAAATTCATTATGGCAGGAGTCAATCTAAACATGAGAGGAGTTGTGACCTGTAGAACATCAATTCCTACGTAAGTATAATGAAAAAGAGATTCACATTTCATGAATAATGAAAAATAGAATTACCAGGCTAAGGGCTGTTGTTCCGAGAAGAAGCAGGTACATCTTCCCCTGTAGATTTTATTTTATTTTTTGTTCAAAAGAAAAACAACAATCACTAAATGAGAGGAAATCAAGGCAAGAAAAATAAACGGATCCTATTCATTACAAACTGATTGTCATATTTGGTATATACAACCGATGAATCTGCAGGGTACGAATCAAAACTAAGCATATTTGAAATTCCACTTATAAACGAGAAGCTTTAACTTCTGAATATTGGTGTGCATATCTTCTGTAAATGTTTCTGCCAAGTACAAATATATTCTTAAAGTTCTTATGTTGTAAAAATATTTTATGAACTTCATTTCATCATTCAGCACTACTAATAGCTTTGTGTTCAAACCAAATCCTGATTGTTACACTTTATGATTCACTGAAATTATATGCTTTTTAAGAAAACCAAATTACAGCTGTACATGCGCAAATGTTGTATAAACTATGACTGACAAATAGAGCAAGATATTACCTCAATTAGATGAAGATTTGAGGCCCGGCTTAAAAGGACAAAAGCAAATTCTCCGATTTGAGCAAGTGACACTCCAACCTATGAAAAGTAATCAAATGTCTATATTAGGACTTGTTACATAAATTTGTCATAGACAAATGAGATATTCGTGCAAATCTTACATGAACTTACCATAAATGATGTCCTGAAGCTGTATCCAAAGGCCTTAGTAACTATAGTAACAACAGCAGTTTTTACAACTATAACTAGAATCACAGATGCTAGAAGAATGTCCACATGGCTCCACAGGAAGTGTACATGTATGAGCATTCCAATGCTTGAAAGGAAGAGAGCTGCAAATAGGTTACGAATCGGCTCCACCTATAATGTAGAAAAGCATCATATTCAACAACGAGTTGGTTCCCTATCTGTTTTCTCTTTCTTTCTTTTTTTCTCCAAAAGGGATCAATAAAGAATTCATTTCAGGTAACAAGTAAAACGCAGAAGAGTACCTGATCTAGAGTATGTTGTGCAAAGTCAGTGGTTGATATCATAATTCCAGCCACAAATGAACCCAACTCAAGGCTAAGACCCAACTTATCACTGCTCTGAAAAGATAACAGGAATTCACAAGTATTAAAACGGTGTTGAGAACCACATATATGTAGCAAGATCCCTACATTAGACAACACTACAATTCTTACATCCAAAGCTGCAAGCTCGAAATGTGGCATTTCATTATCTTAAAGTTATAAGGGGGCTAGTTTATTGTGGCAGGAAGAAAAAAAAGTTAAACCATAAATATAAATTTAAAAGTTCACTTACCCAAGCAGATAACAAGCAGAAAGCCACAACAGCCAGCTGATAAAGCTCATTTGTCTGTTTCAAAATACCAATTATAAAAGAACAAATGAAGTTGGAGTAAATCAAGATTGCAGAAGGTAACTAGCTTGCTCAAATAGAAAAGCAAAACTTACTTGAGAGGACAACTTCATCATCAGTTTCAGAAAGCGAGGAACAAACGACCAACACAATACAGATGAAGCGCCAAGATATAATGACAAGACTAGCACCCTGAAGTAAAAACAAAATAAAAAGATAAGTAAAAGGACAGTAAACTTGATTAAGCCAAGCAAACATGAGAAAAGAGATTCACACTGTCATTATGCCATCAAAACAAGGACGGAACAGAAACAATAAAAGATGGTGAGGAAAGAAAAGGTGCAATTAAAAAAGACAACAAACCAGACTTACAGCTTCCCCACTGAAACCATCCCTTGGAAAACACCACTATGACCGCCCAAAACTGGGAGCAAAGCAAACAGTAAACCAACAGCACAATCCTGAAAACACCAGAGTAATATAATGGATATGCTCCAGATACAGCCTTATTATGCAAAAACTTATCAAAAAATTTAGCATTCAAGTTTTCACAGTTCAAAACAAACCTGGAAAATTAGCGTCCCAATTGTAACTTGACCATGAAGAGAACTATTACTATTCCTTTCTGCTAGAAATTTCACCACCTGGTAAAAGGGAATACGAAAGAAATGAGGTTTATTCAAAAGCAGCATTGAAGAAAAGTTGAATTGTAATTAGTGGTCAGAAACGTACTACTGCTGTTGATGACATTGATAGGAAGGAGCCAACAAAAATTCCCTCAGACAACCCAGCTCCACATAGCTGCAAATTTGGCAAACGGGAAGCACAGTGTTCATTACAACACGAATTAGCATCTAAGAAAAACCAAATAATAAGACTGAATATGCTAATACTATACCGCAGCAATTATGCCACACAAGAACATAAATGTTAAGATTTGAAGAAGCCCTCCAAGAACAGCTACCGGCCCCACAACTTTCAACTGCATCAATGAAAAGTTAAAATGCTTCCTTACAAAGAGGGTATTTTCATTCTCTCCCTCAGAACTTGTGTTAGAATATAATCCTTTACAGTTTTCCAGCAAAACTATATGAAGTTCCAAAACCCAACATACCTTGGCCAAAGAAAACTCCAACCCTAGAGCAAAAAGAAGAAATACAACACCAAATTGTGCTACGGTTTCTACCTGTAGCAAGAGAAGAAAGGATTACAAACGATAATGTTACCAGAGGTGTTACCGCAGGTATCCTTAAAATAAAAATCACACAGAGATTACCCAGACAGTGACTAAGAGTTATGTTCTACTCTTCTTCTTTTATAGTTAACTATTCTTAACAAGTTGGCACTTCAGTATGGATAAAGGGCATCAAAATGCGGTGTAAATCAAAGATGTAGCAACATTTTGGCCCTTTGACTCTACCTTCTACAAAAGTTGATATTTGAATACATTGCTTCATATCCCAGTACGGTTTAAAGCATTCATAGGACAAGAGAAGAAAAAGGAAAAGATGTTCAATCTCCTTAACAGAAGCAAGAGGAATCCTTTTACAGATTCTTCTTCTAAGATTAATATACGATGTGCTTAACACAATCTCAAATATCATAACTATATTTCCATGAAAATAACCATCACTGGAGGCTTGGAGCTACAATATTGTGGGAAGAGCAATAGTAGGTGAGGGAAATCTTTCTAAAAATTTAACTCTCATATCTACAAAGAATAGAGCTTGTAACGGATCACACTTCACAAAGACATACCTGTACCATTTCACTGATGAACATGAGACCCCCTGGACCAATGAGAGACCCCGCAAGGAGATACCCCACAATCACCTATCAAATATGCATAAATCAGATATAACCAGAGTTGCAACAAATGAATAAGTTAACTATATGTTGCTGCATTTTTTTTTATATTGCCATACAGATCACTAAACATAGATAAACACTGAGCTACAAATGAGTGAAAGTAATCAATAAGCGAAAATCAGAGACTAAGATTCGAAAACAAACCGGTTGCCCCAAACAAGAAAACACAATTCCTCCAATGGCAGCAGAAACTATGATAACCACCAAATCAGAAATTAACCTGCGAGAATGTTAAATGTCAACCATCTAAAATATGGACCAATATGTAAAACAAACTCAGAAATTCTATGACCAACATCTAGTTGTCATACGAACACAAAATATGATTGCATTTTGAGGAAACATTAGGGTTTTTAAGTATTGCAAAAACCGTACAACATCAAAATAACCAACAACCAAGATGTTCATTCCATCTCTGGTGATGCATTAGTATTGCAATCAACAACCAAATCTCAGTTCCAGAATTATTTATGTATAGCACAACAATGAAAGGACTACTTACCTCAAATCTACTTGAAGTACTGGATACTTGGATTTCTTGTTTGACATAACGAACACATTGTCCTATCAACGTAAAATTAAGGTAAAATGTTTAAAGAGAAACTTAAACAATTCCTACTGAATCTCTGCCAAAGCTCTCAACGTGTATATCATTTGAAAAAAAGAACCTTTTTGTCAATCAAGGTTGTTGTTTCCTCAGAGTCTTCATTCTCCAGGGAAAAAACACCTTGGAACTGATAAGATTTTGTGCCGCTGACAACCAAAACAATCTAATCAGTATACATTACTAACAAAGAAAAAACCACATTTCATATCGTAAAGATTTAACATCTAGTCATGCCACAAATATTGCAGCATTAAGAGACTACTATAACATTCACGTACTTAGTCTCCTGAGTATCATTTTTATTTCCCTTCTCATGAGTGAGCTTAGCTACAGTCTCCAGTACCGCCTGAAAAGAGCAGTAACATCACAGAATTAACATCCTTTTAGTACGTTCAAGATTTACAAACGGTACATAAACCAAATCTTTGCATTTTGATACGAGAAGCTCATATGACTAACAAAAACTTACTTGCTGATCAGCCACACTACTGTTAAAGCTGCTTTTATCAGATCCTGATAAAAATTGAAAGCAAACGAAAAGTTAGCAAACACGGAACCACATAATTCCGAAACAAGGATACTGCATCAATAACCTGAATTACTAAAGCTGCATTTAACTTTTATAAGCTGCTTCTAACACTAATCGAGTAATCGGCTTAGTTCTACCACAACCTCTAACCTAAACTCAATCATATCGGAATTTCACTTACGATTTCAATTCCAAAGCAGAAGCTTCAAAATTACACAATGTAAGCTGAAACAGAAGAGAAAAGGAGAAGAAGAACTGACCTTCGGGCTGATCGTTCTCGGAGAACTCCTTCTCCAGAACCCGATCGAACATTTTGGCGATGGTGCCGTCGTTATTCACCGGCGCGGAGGAGTTAATCATAGTAGTGCCGTAGAACCTCTCCCTCATTTCCTTATCGGATCTCACCGCAGACGAAACCCTCGCGTGAATCAAAAGCGTCACGACGCAATAACAGAACCCGAACCCGACGAACCGGCCTCGCTTTCTCTTCGCCATGGAAAATGCGGCCGGTGAGATAAAGCGGAATCGAATCGCCGACTCACTCTCTATCTGGAATTTAGGGAAAGAATTAGGGTTTGAGAAGAATGGAATTGAATTGAATTGAATTGAAATGAATTTGAATGCGTGAGAAAAAAGGGAAAAGGGGTTGCGTGAGTTTCGCTTTTTTTGTTCGCGGTTTGTTAATTGGTGGGACTTTTAGTTGTTCAGGCGGGATCAACACATCATGTGACCGTATGAACGCGCGGCACGTATACATTGGGGGTTAATATCGTCTTTCTAGAAACTGCTGCACTGAGTACTTTTCTGTTGCGGTCGTTTATCTTTTTGCACCAGCTTCTTTTTCTTCTTCTTTGTTCTTTTATTTTATTTTCTTATTTTTTCAACTTATAAACTCAATAATCAAAATCATTGTAAAAAACAAAAAAACAAATGTGTACGACGTTTTCTTCATATTGGGTGTTTTAAGTTTGATTTTTTTTTTTAATACATTAATTCTTGGTTTGGTACATTCATTTTGATTAATGATTGGATTGGAGTATTTATTACCGATATTCATATTTTCTTATTGCAACTATCATCATGTTTGTGTTTTTTATGTTGAAATAGTAACGACATGTTTGGTTAGCATGCGTATCTCATTGTTGCATAGCTATATAAAACCACTACCTCAATAGTTATTTGTCCAAAACATTTCATTATGCTTGTAGCTAGCAAAAGTTCGTAAATATTATTTAATTGCTGGAATCAAATCACGAGTCTATAAGTTATAGTTGGAATGGAGAGTCTAGGAAATCATTATATATTTTTCGCTCTAATATAAAGAGGGGGCAATGGCTTAGTGCACGTATGATAGTGAAAGTTACAAATACAAGAGTCGGCGTGTCAAACATAATTGTTGTTAGAATTTAGCATGCAGTCATTATCGTTCCCCGACAGGGCTTCAAAATTCTTAAGAAATTCATGACTAACATTGCTCAAATATGCCAATATTAGTAATACATAGTTGTTCGACTAAAATGAAAATTTGAGGTGATATATATGTATTCAATGATTTTTAGGTTCTTTCTTTTTTCTGAATAATGTATAATGTAAATATTGATAATCCCATAGAGCGTAAACAATCACTTATCAAAAACTTCATAAGAGCCGTTCAATTTTTATTTCCGTCAAATGGCAAGAAGTGTCCAAACTGCTAGCAAATTGGGCCGAAATCATCACATACAAAAGTACAAAACCGAAAGCCCACATGTCCGATGCGTCGACGTGTCTCGCCGCACGTCCACCCAACTGTCAGATGGAGTGTGGCATCCACAGTTCTCTATATATCCTCTGCTCCATAAAAATCTCACCTTTCTCCAACCGACAGATCACTTCAAGAAAACCCAGAAACTCCCAGAGACCTATTTCAATGGCGTCCATTATCACCACCGCCGGTTTGGCTCTTCCCGGCTACACCAAATCTTCAGTCCCCGGTTCGAGTCTTGGAAGCACAAGAGCCACAACTTTCGGAACTCACCGCGTCGCCTACTCTTCCGGCGTTGATTTCGGCCGGAGGACGAAGACGGTGGTGAGGGCGGAGGTTCAGCCGCTTAACCCGGAGATTAGAAAGAGTGAGGCCAAGGTTGTGGACTCTGTTGTGGTCACTGAGCTTGCTAAGCCCCTTACTGCTTATTGCAGGTAAATTTTTTAGCTCAGTGTAGTTACTTTGATTTAGTTCAGGTCTGGAAAGATTAGATTTTTGGAGATGAAATGAGGTGTGTGATTGAATTGTGAAAGGAAATAAATGATGGATTTGATAAAGTTTGTTACTTTTTACTGTCTGAGATTATGCGAAAATCAAATTTTGGAGAGGAGATTGTTTACTTGGTTTCACAATTAGATATTGATATAGGGTTCTTTGCTAGTTGAACTTGGTTTGGCAAGTTCTAGCCTTGAAATAGTGGCATTGCTTAGTCATGAATTTGGATCAAATAGGGTCAATATTGTAATGCGAGCATTGTTTTGCTTGATGTTATGGATTGTCTGCTGAATACACAGTAATTTGTGGTTGTTTGGATGTATAGGTGTTGGAGGTCAGGGACTTTTCCGTTGTGCGATGGAAGCCATGTGAAGCACAATAAAGCTGCCGGTGACAATGTCGGGCCGTTGCTCTTGAAGAAGGAGTAAAGCTTTTGAAATAAGTATGGTATTTCGGATATTAAACTGCAAGTTGACATCTATTAGAGGCACTGTGTTAGAAGAGGTATTCGATTTGAAAACCTATTCGAGGCTCATCTACTACATTAGATGAATATGATCAATATATGCATCATGTGAAATATGTTAAGTATTTGTTCTTGGATCCGGCTCCTCTAAAGTGAGCTAATGGTGAATTTAGTAAAGTTCATAAATCCAGGCCTTTCAACTTTTAATGGTCAAGATATTGCCACATCATCGATACAAACTTTTAAGTAATTTT
>NC_020497.1:23230023-23240999 GCF_000184155.1 Fragaria vesca subsp. vesca | reverse complement strand
CCTTCTCAGATAAAGATCCTCAATCTGAAATTTGAGGTTGCATACCATAAGACATCTATTAATCAAATCTGTTTAGCAGAAACAATTATATGATTACATGAAGAGAGTAAACCTTCAATTGAAATTGAAGTCTGATACTCTGATAATATATAGAAAAGGGAAAGGAGAAGAATGAGAGCCAGTTCATGGACGAAAGAGAGGTAACTAGCTAGCGCTGGGTTCTATTCCTTGGATGAAGAAGACAGAAAATATAACCCTGGTTACAAAAAGAAAAAGGAAAAGAAAAAAAATGGTGACTAGATAATGTGAATTAATAAGATCCATTAGATTAGATTTATGACTATGATTTTATAAACTTTACTAAATTCACCATTAACTCACTTTAGAGGAGCCGGATTCTTTGTTCTTAGTGTGCTTTTTAAGTGATTTAGTTGTTTATATTTCAAATGGCAACTTAGCAATTTGACCCTTTGCTTTTTCACGGGCCACTTCTAAGCAGTGGACAGAAATGTGTGATGGTAAACTCTTATCTTGATTTTGATCTCTGTTGCAGAAAACGTCATTCACCAAGTATATGCTAGCGTTAGAAGTTTAGGACCTAATTGATTGCTCACTGCTTTGCTCATGAATTTTTTGGTATGGTGAGGAAGAAAGTCTTTTGATTTGAAAACCATTGTCAAATGGCCTGCACTCTCATCGGTTAAGTCGACCGTGGAGACATAATGTGATTGAGAGAATGGCGTTGTTACTACCACACTACTGAAAAAGAAAATGTGAGTTTCTTTCAAATGATCAAGTTTGCATCCCAAAAGAAGAAGAAAACTGTTGTAAACTATTTAGTCATCTATCTACTAAACAATTACCCATTTGAACTGAATTTCAACAAGAACCAATCTTTTCAGACGTGAATGTGAGCTTTCTGACCCCTAGACATCAACTCTGTTTTAGAGCTTCATTTGCTAAAACGCTGAGCATAACAGGGTACCATTTTTGACAAATATCAGCATCATTTTGCTTAGCGATTGCTAGAAGTTAATTAATGAGGCATTAGCTTGATTGAGTCGCTTTTAGAGACGTTCTTGAATTTTTCTCTGCGAGCAGTTCACTACGATAAGTCGATAATCTTACCCGATTTGAAACTATAAAATTGAACTCCCATTAAAAATTGTTCAATACTGTCTTGCCTAAACGATCAGAAAACATGACCAGTCGATCAGTTAATTTTCACGCACAGTCGTATTCACCACTTGAAAACTATGTTAGATCCCTCTTGACATCTTTTTCGTAGCGAGGTAGCTGTTGCAATGATGAATTATTTAAGCTACTTCATTTAGCTGCTGCGATGATTTAAGGTCTTTTTAAGCTGTTGTTCTTGTGAGAGAATAATATACCCTCAGGTTGTCTAGTTCTAACTCATTCATCATCTCCAATTAACCATAGGTACTTACCGTACTTTGGTCATGGATATTCTTCTTTCCACTCCTTTACCTCCCATTGCAATAAGTGTAGTAGTAATGTTCCTTTTAGGCGTAATTTTTCTGCGGAACAAGCAGAACAAGAGATACCCTCCAGTTGCCGGAACTGTCTTTCACCAACTGATCAATGTGCACCATTAGCTTGCATTGAAGCACAAAACTTGCAGGATGCTCGACTGGTTCAGCTACACAGTCTACACTGCAGCTCCTGTAAATGTTGAACACATGCTCAAAACAAATGTTGCTAACTATGGCAAGGTATGGTATATTTCAATGAAAATTTATGAGGAATATGCCCAATTCTGAAATGATTGATCAAGAGGCATAAGTAGTACGTGCACCATTTCTTTGTAGGGATATTATCTGCAAGAAATTCTGTCAGATGCTTTGGGCGCTGGGATCTTCGTTGTGGATGGGGACAATTGACGGCATCAGAGGAAGGCATCAAGCTCTCAATTCTCAACAAAAGTACTTAGAGACTTCAGCAGTGAAATCTTCAAGACCAATGCAGTAAAACTTGCTAGCATAATTATGAGATGGCACTATGTTGTCATGTGATTTAGTTGTTTATATTTCAAATGGCAAACAGAAAGCGTCATTCGCCAAGTATATGCTTCCATTAGAAGCTTAGATACCTAATTCATGAATGGTCTGGTATGGTGAGGAAGAAAGAGTCTTTCCATATTTCCGTTTGAAAATCATTGTCAAACGGCCTGCACTCTCATCGGTTTAGTCGACCTCGGAGACATAATGTGATTGAGAGAATGGCATTGTTACTACTAATTGAGGAGGAGTTAGAGACGTTCTTGAATCTTTCTCTGCGGGAGGTTCACTACGATAAGTCTATAAACCTTACCCGATTGGAAACTACAAAATTGAAGTCGCATGAAAGCTTATTCAATACAGTCTTGCCAATACCGTTAGAAAATTAGAAATTATGACCAGTAGAGTACAGTCGTAATTGAACCACTTCGAAACTATATATGTCTGGCCCCAATGATCCTCTTGACATCTTTTTCGTTGTGAGGCAGCTGATACAATGATCTAAGGGACTCAGGTTGTCTAGTTCTAACTTCATTATCAGCTCCAATATCCCCATAAGAATTTTGGTCATGGATTTTCTTCTTTCCACTCCTTTACATCCCATAGCAATAAGTTTAGCAGTAATGTTCCTTTTAGGAGTAATTTTTCTGCGGAAGAAGCAGAACAAGCGATACCCTCCAGTTGCCGGAACTGTCCTTCACCAACTGATAAACCGTCGCAAGTTGAACCAATATATGACAGAACTTGCATGCAAGCACACAACTTACAGGATGCTTGGCCTTTTTAGATACACAGTCTACACGGCAGATCCTGTAAATGTCGAATACATGCTCAAAACAAATGTTGCTAACTATGGCATGGTATATATGTTACATATCAAACTGAAGCGTCAAAAACTTCCAATCTATTTCAATATAATTGATCAAGAGGCTTATGCTTGTACACCATTTCTTTGTAGGGATACCTGCAAGAAATTCTGTCAGGAATTTATGGCGATGGGATCTTCACTGCGGAAGGGGACAAATGGAGGCGTCTGAGGAAGGCATCAAGCTCGCAATTCTCAACCAACGTACTTAGAGACTTCAGCAGTGAAATCTTCAAGACCAATGCAGTAAAACTTTCTAGCATAATTCATGAAGCTGCAACCTGCGGCAAATCAATAGAGATGCAAGTGAGTTGCCAAGAGTAACATACTACATATATAGCACTGCATTATGTTCACATTTCTTTGTTTTTTATGTTTTTATCTTGAATATCAGTCGATCAATTAATGATCTTCGTTCTGTTGGAAGGTTTTGTTTTTGAAATCAACCTTGGATTCAATCGTCAAGATTCTACTTGGTATTGATCTAGATACCATGTCTGGAACAAACAATGAAGAAAGTATCAGGTTTTCCAATGCTTTTGATGATACAAACGAAGCTAGCATTTATCGTTTTGCTGGCATCTGGAAGATCCAACGGTTCTTGAACATTGGTAGGGAAGCAGTTATAAGAAAAAATATAGAAGTGATGGATAACTTTATATACGATTTAATCAACAGAAAGATTGAGAATCTCCGTAAGTCAGAAGAACAGGACGAGCAATCTGTGAGTTATGTACCTTCCTTTCTATTCTAGATTGAATTGACACAGTAATAATTGAATCAACGTTACTTATATGTTGATGTTAAATTGCAGTTAAAGAGAAGAGACTTTATCTCCAAACTTCTGGAAGCTAAAGAGACTGATCCAAAGTACTTGAGAGACATGGTCCTCAATTTTATTGCTGCCGGCAAAGACACAACTGGTTCTGCTCTTACATGGTTTATTTATATGATGTGCAAGCATCTTGATATACAAGAGAAGATTGCACAGGAAGTTAGAGAAGCAACAGGTCTGAATAATACTTCAAGCACCGATGAAGTTGCAGCCAACCTTACTGAAGAAGCCCTTATCAAGATGCAATATCTCCGTGCAGCTTTAACTGAGACACTGAGGCTCTATCCTTCTGTCCCATTGGTAACTTAAACATCTTGGATGAATCCATACATGAATTGAATGTTACGATTCTTTGCTGTCCTTGATTTGAATCACTCTTTACATTATTTCTTAGTTAATAATTTCTTTGCTCTTATTTGTTCATAGAATGGGAGGGTATGTTTTTCTGATGATACCTGGCCTGATGGATACAGTGTCAAAAAAGGAGAATTAGTGATATTCCAACCTTATTCAATGGGCTGGATGAAGTTTATATGGGGTGATGATGCAGAAGAGTTTCGGCCAGAGAGATGGCTTGATGGAAATGGCAATTTCAAGGATGAAAGCCCTTTCAAATTCACAGCCTTCAATGTGATATATTAAGAAAACCAAGCTAATATTTATTTTTTTGATAAGGTTGCTTAGTTATGAGAGTACTGATGATATTGTTATAATGCAGGCTGGTCCAAGAATTTGTCTGGGAAGGGATCACAGTTATCTCCAAATGAAGATATATTCTGCTGTGCTTTTAAACAACTACATATTCAAGCTCACTGACGAGAATAAGGTGGTGACGTACAAGAATATGGTCACTCTCCATAGCGATGAAGGCCTTCATGTTCATGCCTTTCCAAGAGTTTGAGCATGCAAGAAAGCTGTATCAGAAGTTCTGTCGTTTGTCTTGCCATTGATGTTAATCTCTGGAGTAGAGGCTGCTAGCCTCTTCAAACTCATATTTAGAAAATAAAACTTGTGGCCAACAAAGTGTTGTTGATGAGCCTTTTCCATTAACAAATCGAGGTTTATGCATCATTTGGCATTACAATAAATTATTAAGTGATTATGGATTTAGTTTTAAAGTGCATTTATATATGATTATATGAACACTACTGCAAATAAGTCTAAGGAATATGCAATATCTAAGTGTATATTCTTTGGGTTTTGATATTTTTCTTCAACTTCTTTGTGGAAGCTTGATCTGCATTGATTTTGATTATTTCTGATATTGGTTTGAGCTGATTCACTTGGTGTAAGTGCATGTATATTCTGTCCAAGAACACTGAAAGCCTCTGTTTGTTTTTTGAGAAAATGGGATTCTTCATGCATTCAATGAAAGTATGATCATAGTTACAAAAACAGAATCTTTTGACAATCTAACTGCTATTGGTCCGGTTGCTAGAAATAAGAGTGAAAATATAAAATTTTACAAAGTGCATATATAGAAGAAATTTCGTGAGAAAGATGATCGATGTCCAGGGTAAAGAGGAACATGCTAGAACTCAAACAAGAAATAGAAATACCAAACATACGTAAGGGGGAAACAGAACAGAGTCTCAAATCTCTTGTTCCTTGAGAGTTGAGACCTAATGAGCTTTTGTGACCGTTTGCTAAATGCTAACCGAGTAAATAATGGATCGAGGGCATTTTTCCCCTCATAATTTGGACATAGAATAGTACTGCACTTCAGCTATCAGAAATTCAGAATCACTATGCTTAGCGTTTTCATTTAGGCATGGCCAATATGCATCATAATTTTAAGCACAAAAAACAGTTGAAGTATATTAGTACTAAATTGTTTATATTTTAAATGTGTAAATGGCTTTACCTGCCTTGAAGTATATTTTGGAGGCTCATCTACTAGATTATGAGATGGCTATGATCGATGCATCATGTGAAATTAATATGTGGGTAAGCATTTGTTCTTAGTTTAAGTGATTTAGTTGTTTATATTTCAAATGGCAACGTGAAGGTGAGCTTTGTGACCCCCAACTCTTTAGGCTTCATTTGCTAAACGCTGAGCAAATCAGGGTAGCATAATATTTTTGACAAATATCAGCATCATTTTGCTTAGCGTTTGTTTGTGCATAGTCCATATCCTTTAAACAAATTAAACCGCCAGAAGTAGGAATACTTATTTCAATGATACAGCAGCACACAAATGCAGCTGTGAGAGAAGCCATTCTGTAAATACAGCAGTATTCATTGATGAGAGACAGTTAGGTATCTAGAAGTTAGTTAATTGAGGAGTTAGAGACGTTCTTGAGTCTTTCTCTGCGAGAGGTTATAAGTCAATTACCTTACCCGATTGGAAACTACAAAATTGAAGTCGCATGAAAGCTTATTCAATACGGTCTTTGCCAATACCGAACCGAGGAAAAAGATTACAGAGGCATGAAAGCTTAGTCTAATCATCTTCAATGAAATGGAATGGAATCAAGAACATCACAAAACCGAACCGAGACATATTGATGGGAATATGTAAAAGTGGTTCTATTTTGTTAGTGGAATAAATCGTAAGACTTTGTAGGGTTAATAAGAATATTAGAATCTGCTTTTGTTGGTAGGAAAAAAATCTTCAAAATCAGTGCTAGTGAGCATTTTTCGTAAAAAGAAAAATCAAATAATAATTTTTAGGACCTAAAAAATAGTGAAAAATGTCAGAGCATCTCCAATAGCTTCTCCATAATTTTTCTATTACGGAAAAGCAAAAGTCAGAGCTTCATGTAATTTTTCATCTTTAACTCCAACATATTTCCTATTTTAGAGATTTGATGACCATTTCCCAAATCTTTCTTTAAAATTTTAGAGTTTGCTGTAAATATAAGGAAGTTGGCTTTCTCTCTCATCACATTCTTTATTTTGGAGAAAGTTTTAGAAAATCTATTGAAACAAAATAACCAAAATCTTCCCCAAAAGTAAAAACAAGAAAACCAATAATACGAGAAAACTGTCGGAGATGCTTTTAAAAAAGTAAAGAAAATAAAAAAGCTGTCGGAAATGCTTTTAAAAAAGCAGGAAATTTCCTCACGGACCCAACAACATAAATGGAGAAGAGATAAGGGGGACTGGAAGGACGTGGAACATATGCAGCTCGTCCAGATCATCATCCCCATCGAGTCCGCCCACCTCACCGTCTCTTATCTCGGCGACCTCGGCCTCCTCCAATTCAAAGACGTAATCTCTTTCCGATTCTCTTTTTTCTCGTTTCAATTCGATTTGATTTTCCTGCGATTTTGGAAATAGAGAAGTCATTCTGTAAATAGAGCAGTATTTATTGACGAGAGACAGTTGGGTGTCTAGAAGTTAGAGACGGAGAGGTTATAACCTTACCCGATTGGAAACGACAAAATTGAAGTCCCATGAAAGCTTATTTAATACTGAATCCCATGCCTATGTCCAGTAGAGTACAGTCGCAATTATGACCACTTGGAAACTATATATGTCTCATCCGAATGATCCCTCTCAGGTTGTCTAGTTCTAACTTCATTGTCAACTCCAATATCCCATAAGAATTTTGGTCATGGATTTTCTTCTTTCCACTCCTTTACCTCCCATAGCAATAAGTTTAGCAGTCATGTTCCTTTTAGGAGTTATTTTTCTGGGGAAGAAGCAGAACAAGAGATACCCTCCAGTTGCCGGAACCCTCTTCCACCAACTGAAACACCGCCGCAAGTTGCACCATTATATGACAGAGCTTGCATGCAAGTACAGAACTTACAGGATACTTGGCTTTTTTGGATACACAGTCTACACGGCAGATCCTGTAAATGTCGAATATGTGCTCAAAACAAATGCTGCTAACTATGGCAAGGTACAAAAACTGTCATTTTTATTTCAATATATGAAAATCCATAGGAATATATATGCTAAAAATAATTGATCAAGAGGCTTAAGTTTGTACACCATTTTTTTGTAGGGATATTACCTGCATAACATTCTGTATGATGTGTTGGGCGATGGGATCTTTTCTGTGGATGGGGACAAATGGAGGCATCAGAGGAAGGCATCAGGCTCGCAATTCTCAACAAAAGTACTTAGAGACTTCAGCGGTGAAATCTTCAAGACCAATGCAGTCAAACTTGCTAGCAGAATTCATGAAGCTGCAACCTGCGGCAAATCAATAGAGATGCAAGTGAGTTGCAATAGACAAGAGTAACATATATACTACATATGTAGCACTGTATGTTCAGATTTGTTGATTTTTTTTTTTTAATGTTGAATATCAGTCTATGAATTAATGATCTTCGTACTGTTGGAAGGTTTTGTTTTTGCAATCAACCTTGGATTCAATCGTCAAGATTCTACTTGGTATCGATCTAGATACCATGTCTGCAACAAACAATGAAAATATCCGGTTTGCCAATGCTGTTGCTTATGCAAGCGGATCTATCATTTATCGTGTTGCTGATGTCTTTTGGAGGATCAAACGGTTCTTAAACATTGGTACGGAAGCAGCGATAAGAAGAAATATGAAAGTGTTGGATGACTTTGTATACAATTTAATCAACATAAAGATTGAAAAACTCCGTAAGTCAGAAGAACAATACGAGCAACCTGTGAGTTACGTACCTTCCTTTCTACTCTAGGTTGAAATAACATAGTATTAATTGATTTGATGTTACTGATATTTTGAGGTTAAATCACAGTTAAAGAGAAGAGACTTTATTTCCAAACTATTGGAAGCTAAAGAGACTGATCCAAAGTACTTGAGAGACATGGTCCTCAGTTTTATTGCTGCGGGCAAAGACACAACTACTTCTGCTCTTTCATGGTTTATTTATATGATGTGTAAGCATCTTGATATACAAGAGAAGATTGCACAGGAAGTTAGAGAAGCAACAGGTCTGAATAATACTTCAAGCGCTGATGAAGTTGCAGCCAACCTTACTGAAGAAGCCCTTAATAAAATGCAATACCTCCATGCAGCCTTGACCGAGACACTGAGACTCTATCCTGCAGTTCCAATGGTAACTTAAACATCTAGGATAAATGTCATGAGTAATGCTAGGTGAAATATCTAGAGCCCATCTTACGTGACAAGCTAATGTGGCATATCCACGTCATCAATATAAGCTAATATTTTAAATTTCTGTTTTTTTATTATTAATTACTAATTTTTTTTTTCTTTTTTATTTTTTTTTAAACCCTATATCCTTTGTCTTTCTAATCCTTACCAAAAAAAAAGAAGAAGTTCTTTTTGCCTATGTACAATACATCTTCAAAACCGACGTAGTTCTATCCATCCTGTTATCTCACCCCATCCTCCCACCTCTTATTTAATTCAATTGATAAAGGAATTCTCAGTTTGATCTCGGCTTTCTCGCAAACATCCTCTGCCTATTCTAATTGTGATTACTGTTTCTTCATCTTTCTTTTCCTTTCATAACATGTTTGGAATTAAGGGTTTGGGTATGAACCCTAATTCAAAATCACATGTGAGAGTATGAACCCTAATTCAAAATCATAGCTATAATATGAACCCCAATTCAAATCCACTCCCCCAAACCCTTAATTCCAAACATGTTATGAAAAGGGCAAAAAAAAAAAACATTCTCTGACTATTCTAGAGAATAGGCATGGAATGTTTGTGATTGACAAAGCCAAAATCAGATTGAGAATTCCTAATCAATTGAATTGAAGATAAGGTGGGAGGATGGGAGAGATGAGAGGAAGATATGATAGAATCACGTCTGTTTGAAGACTTATTATAAGGATTTTTGTTAGGATTTTGTTTTAAACGATTAGACGATAAATAGATAATATGATAGGGTTCAAAGAATACAAAATGAAAAATGAGATTTCGTAATTAATAATAAAAAACAGAAATTTAAAATATTAGAAATCTTATATTGATAATGTGGATATGCCACGTCAGCTTGCCACGTAAGGTGGACTCTAGGTGGTTCACGTAGCATTACTCTAAATGTCATATACATGAACTGAATGTTACGTTTCTTAATTTGTTCTTCTTGATTTGAATCTCTCTTTACATTACTTCTAATTAATTTATTAATAATGTTGATGTTCGTATTTGTTCATAGAATGCGAGGGTTTGTTTTTCTGATGATACCTGGCCAGATGGACATAGTGTGAGAAAAGGAGAAATGATCGTATACCAACCTTATTCAATGGGCCGGATGAAGTATATATGGGGTGATGATGCAGAAGAGTTCCGGCCAGAGAGATGGCTTGACGGAAATGGCAATTTCAAAGAAGAAAACCCTTTCAAATTCATAACCTTCAGTGTAATATACGAAGAACACCAAGCTAATATTTTCTTGATAAGGTTGCTTAGTTATAGATGTTCTGATGATATAGTTATGATGCAGGCCGGTCCAAGAATTTGTCTGGGAAAGGATTATAGTTATCTGCAAATGAAGATATTCTGTGCTGTGCTTTTAACCAAGTACATATTCAAGCTCACTGACGAGACAAAAGTGGTGGAATACAGGACGATGGTCACGCTCGATATCAAGAGACTTCATGTTCATGCCTTTCCAAGAGTTTGAGCATTGTAAGAAAGTTGTATCAGATGTTAGTCTCATATTTGAAACATCAAACTTGTGATCAACAACTTCTTGTTGATGAGCCTTTAATCAAGGTATATGCATCATTTGGCATTACAATAAATCAGTAAGTGATGATGGATTTCATGAAGTGTATTTAATTATAAATGATTATAAGAACACTGCAGATAAGTATATGCAGTAATTAAGTGTATACTCTGGATTTTGATATTTGTCTTCAATTTCTTTGTGGAATTAGTTTGCTCTGCATTGATTTAATAGCTTGAGCAGATTCAGTTGGTGTGTATATATATCAGTAGCATCGACGGATGGACAATTTAGAGATATCAATTTCCAAATACTCACAAGGTTTTCATGTCCAAATCAGTTGTTACATATATATCACACAAAACTTACTGATAAAAATCAAGTTAGCATAAACATGACTATTAATTGTAACTTCCCTTGCGAAGGCTCAACACGACACGAACGCAACTTGATATCAATGCATTTTAGACTACAAAACTAAGAGTTTGATGAGGGGTAAGGTTAGGGTGTGTTAATGCATGTGATGCGTCAACTTTGTCCTCAAGTTGTAAAAAGTGTCCTCAAAGTAGTAATATTAATCCTTAAAATTATAATATGAGTCCTTAAAGTTAGTAAAAAAAATTAGTTACAACATTATTACTCATGTGTCCTTAAAGAGGTAATTG
>NC_020497.1:23205873-23230003 GCF_000184155.1 Fragaria vesca subsp. vesca | reverse complement strand
ATATATATATATATATATATATATATATGTTGTCCTAAATTCATGATCATCTTCAATATCCCATAAGCATATATATTGGTCATGGATTTTCTTTCCAGCCTGCCTTTAGCTAAGATAGCAATAAGTTACCAGTACTTGTTCTTTTAGCAGTTATTTTTTTTGGCCAGAGAACAACAAAAGATACCCTCCTCTCGCCGGAACCGTCTTACACCAACTGATTCCATTACATGACTGAGCTTGCCTACAAATACAGAACTTACAGAATGCTTAGCTTGTTCAGGACTATTGTTTACACTGCAGATCCTGCAAATGTGGAATACGTGTTCAAAACAAACTTTGCGAACTATAGCAAGGTACGTTATATATTAACCCCAAAGGCCAGACATGCAATATCACTATTTGAAAGAAAATTAGGAATATAAATGCCCAATTATAAAATGATCGATCATAAAGCTTAAGTCGACCATTTCTTTTTAGGGATTGTACCTGCATGAAATTCTGTCTGATTATATGGGAGATGGGATCTACGCTGTGGATGGGGACAAATGGATGCATCAGAGGAAGGCATCAAGCTCTCAGTTCTCAACCAAAGTACTCAGGGACTTCAGCAGTGAAATCTTCAAAACAAATGGATTGAAACTGGCTGGCATAATTCATCAAGCTGCAAACTGTAGCAAATCAATAGATATCCAAGTAAGTTTGCAATGTCTCACGTACAGTATCAGAGATCACATACTACAGATATTGCACTTTAGGTTGGTTGTATATTCTCATTGTTCTGATTGTCTAGCGTGCATATAAATTAATTACTTTATGTGCCTTTTGGTGGAAGGATTTGTTTATGAAATAAGTCTAAGGTATATGCAGTATCTAAGTGTATATTCTGTGGATTTTGATATTTGTCTTCAACTTCTTTGTGGAAGCTTGATCTGCATTGATTTTGATTGTTTATGATATTGGTTTGAGCTGATTCACTTGGTTTAAGTGCAGTATATTCTGTCCAAGAACACTGAAAGCCTCTGTTTGTTTTTTGAGAAAATGGGATTCTTCATGTATTCAATGGAAGTATAATCATAGTTACAAAAACAGAATCTTTTGACAATCTAACTGCTATTGGTCCGGTTGCTAGAAATAAGAGTGAAAATATAAAATTTTACAAAGTGAATACAAGAATTTTCGTGAGAAAGATGATCGATGTCCAGGGTAAAGAGGAACATGCTAGGACTCAAAACCAAAAATAGAAATACCAAACGTACGTAAGGGGGAAACAGAACACAGTCTCAAATCTCTTGATCCTTGAGACTTGAGACCTAATGAGCTTCTGTGACCGTTTGCTATATGCTAACGGAGTAAATAAGGGATAGAGGGTTTTTTTCCTCTCATAATTTCGACATAGTACTGCACTTTTCAGATATCAGAAATTCAGAATCACTATGCTTAGCGTTTGCATTTTGGCATGGCCAATATGCATCATGATTTTAACCACAAAAAACAGTTGAAATACACTAGTTATAAATTGTTTATATTTTAAATGTGTAAATGGCTTTACCTGCCTTGAAGTATATTTTGGAGGCTCATCTACTAAATTATGAGATGGCTATGATCGATGCATCATGTGCAATTAATATGTTGTTAAGCATTTGTTCTTAGTTTAAGTGATTTAGTTGTTTATATTTCAAATGGCAACTTGAAGGTGAGCTTTCTGACCCCTAACTCTTTAACAGGGCTTCATTTGCTAAACGCTGAGCAAATCAGGGTAGCATTTTTGACAAATATCAGCATCATTTTGCTTAGCGTTTGTTTGTTTTGTGCATAATCCATATCCTTTAAACAAATTAAACCGCCTGAAGTGGGAATACTTATTTCAATGATACAGCAGCAACACAAATTGAGCTGTGAGAGATCATACAGAAGCCAATCTGTAAATAGAGCAGTATTCATTGACGAGAGACAGTTAGCCAGTTAGGTATCTAGAAGTTAATTAATTGAGGAGGAGTTAGAGACGTTCTGGAGTCTTTCTCTGTGAGAGGTTATAAGTCTATAACCTTACCCGATTGGAAACTACAAAATTGAAGTCGCGTGAAAGCTTATCTAATACTGTCTTGCCAATACCGTTAGAAATTATGACCAGTAGAGTACAGTCATAATTGAACCACTTCGAAACTAATATATGTCTGATCCCAATGATCCCTCTTGATATCTTTTTTGTTGCGAGGCAGCTGTTACAATGATTTAAGGGACTCAGGTTGTCTAGTTCTAACTTCATTGTCAACTCCAATATCCCATAAGAATTTTGGTCATGGATTTTCTTCTTTCCACTCCTTTACCTCCCATTGCAATAAGTTTAGCAGTCATGTTCCTTTTAGGAGTAATATTTATGCAAAAGAAGAACAAGAGATACCCTCCAGTTGCCGGAACCCTCTTCCACCAACTGAAATACCGCCGCAAGTTGCACCATTATATGACAGAGCTTGCATGCAAGTACAGAACTTACAGGATGCTTGGCTTTTTTAGATACACAGTCTACACGGCAGATCCTGTAAATGTCGAATACGTGCTCAAAACAAATGTTGCTAACTATGGCAAGGTACAAAAGCTTTCATTTTTATTTCAATATATGAAAATCCATAGGAATATGCTAAAAATAATTGATCAAGAGGCTTAAGTTTGTACACCATTTCTTTGTAGGGATATTACCTGCATAGCATTCTGTATGATGTGTTGGGCGATGGGATCTTTTCTGTGGATGGGGACAAATGGAGGCATCAGAGGAAGGCATCAAGCTCGCAATTCTCAACCAAAGTACTTAGAGACTTCAGCAGTGAAATCTTCAAGACCAATGCAGTCAAACTTGCTAGCATAATTCATGAAGCTGCAACCTGCGGCAAATCAATAGAGATGCAAGTGAGTTGCAATAGACAAGAGTAAATGTAGCACTGTATGTCTGTATGTTCAGATTTCTTGATTTTTTTTTTTTTAATGTTGAATATCAGTCTATGAATTAATGATCTTCGTTCTGTTGGAAGGTTTTGTTTTTGCAATCGACCTTGGATTCAATCGTCAAGATTCTACTTGGTATCGATCTAGATACCATGTCTGCAACAAACAATGAAGGTATCCGGTTTGCCAATGCTCTTGCTTATGCAAGCGGATCTATCATTTATCGTGTTGGTGATGTCTTTTGGAGGATCAAACGGTTCTTAAACATTGGTACGGAAGCAGCGATAAGAAAAAATATGAAAGTGTTGGATGACTTTATATACAATTTAATCGACATAAAGATTGAAAAACTCCATAAGTCAGAAGAACAATACGAGCAACCTGTGAGTTACGTACCTTCCTTTCTACTCTAGATTGAAATAACATAGTATTAATTGATTTGATGTTACTGATATTGTGAGGTTAAATCACAGTTGAAGAGAAGAGACTTTATCTCCAAACTATTGGAAGCTAAAGAGACTGATCCAAAATACTTGAGAGACATGGTCTTCAGTTTTATTGCTGCGGGCAAAGACACAACTACTTCTGCTCTTTCATGGTTTATTTATATGATGTGTAAGCATCTTGATATACAAGATAAGATTGCACAGGAAGTTAGAGAAGCAACAGGTCTGAATATTACTTCAAGCGCTGATGAAGTTGCAGCCAACCTTACTGAAGAAGCCCTTAGCAAAATGCAATATCTCCATGCTGTTTTGTATGAGACACTCAGACTTTATCCTACAGTTCCAATGGTAACTTAAACATCTAGGATAAATGTCATATACGTGAACTGAATTTTACGTTTCTTAATTTGTTCTTCTTGATTTGAATCTCTCTTTACATTACTTCTAATTAATTAATTAATAATGTTGATGTTCTTATTTGTTCATAGAATGCGAGGGTTTGTTTTTCGGATGATACCTGGCCAGATGGACATAGTGTGAGAAAAGGAGAAATGATCGTATACCAACCTTATTCAATGGGCCGGATGAAGCATATATGGGGTGATGATGCAGAAGAGTTCCGGCCAGAGAGATGGCTTGACGGAAATGGCAATTTCAAAGAAGAAAGCCCTTTCAAATTCATAGCCTTCAATGTAATATATGAAGAACACCAAGCTAATATTTTCTTGATACGGTTGCTTAGTTATAGAAGTTCTGATGATATAGTTATGATGCAGGCCGGTCCAAGAATTTGTCTAGGAAAGGATTATAGTTATCTGCAAATGAAGATATTCTGTGCTGTGCTTTTAACCAAGTACATATTCAAGCTCACTGACGAGACAAAAGTGGTGGAATACAGGACGATGGTCACGCTCGATATCAAGAGACTTCATGTTCATGCCTTTCTAAGAGTTTGAGCATTGCAAGAAAGTTGTATCAGATGTTAGTCTCATATTTGAAACATTAAACTTGTGATCAACAACTTCTTGTTGATGAGCCTTTTCCATAAGTAAAATCAAGGTATATGCATCATTTGGCATTACAATAAATCAATAAGTGATAATGGATTTCATTAAGTGTATTTAATTATATATGATTATATGAACACTGCAGATAAGTATATGCAGTACTTAAGTGTATATCTGGTTTGAGCTGATTCAGTTGGTGTGTATATAAGTAGCATCAACGGATGACAATTTAGAGAGATCAATTTCCAAATACTCACAAGGTTACCGTGTCAAAATCAGTTACTTGTTACATATCACACAAAACTTACTGATAAAAAATCAAGTTAGCATAAACATGACCATTAATTGTAAATTCCCTTGCGAAGGTTCGACACGACACGAACGCTACCTGATATCGATGCCTTTTAGACTACAAAACTGAAAATTTGATGAGAATTGGAAGCTGCAAATAAAGGACTGTCGCGCTCTCAAATTAATTTACACAACCCCTTGAAAACTCTGGAGTCTAGCATTTGAGAACATATATATGTGGTTGTCCTAAATTCATGATCATCTTCAATATCCCATAAGCATATATTTTGGTCATGGATTTTCTTTCCAGCCTGCCTTTAGCTAAGATAGCAATAAGTTTACCGGTACTTGTTCTTTTAGCAGTATTTTTGTGGCCGGAGAAGAACAAGAGATACCCTCCTCTTGCCGGAACCGTCTTACACCAACTGATCAACTTCCACAGGGTGCACCATTACATGACTGAGCTTGCCTACAAATACAAAACTTACAGAATGCTTAGCTTGTTCAGAATTATTGTTTACACTGCAGATCCTGCAAATGTGGAATACGTGTTCAAAACAAACTTTGCGAACTATAGCAAGGTATGTTATATATTAACCCCAAAGGCCAGACATGCAATATCACTATTTGAAAGAAAATTAGGAATATAGATGCCCAATTATAAAATGATCGATCATAAAGCTTAAGTCGACCATTTCCTTTTAGGGATTGTACCTGCATGAAATTCTGTCTGATTATATGGGAGATGGGATCTTTGCTGTGGATGGGGACAAATGGATGCATCAGAGGAAGGCATCAAGCTCTCAGTTCTCAACCAAAGTACTCAGGGACTTCAGCAGTGAAATCTTCAAAACAAATGGATTGAAACTGGCTGGCAAAATTCATCAAGCTGCAAACTGTAGCAAATCAATAGATATCCAAGTAAGTTTGCCATGTCTCACAGTATCAGAGATCACATACTACAGATATTGCACTTTAGGTAGGTTGTATATTCTGTTTGTCTAGCGTGCATATAAATTAATTACTTTATGTTCCTTTTGGTGGAAGGATTTGTTTATGAAATCAACCTTGGATTCAATCGTCATGATTCTACTTGGTTTCGATCTAGACACCTTGTCTGGAACAAACAATGAAGAAAGTATCCAGTTTTCAAATGCTTCTGATGAATCAAATGGAGCTACCCTTTATCGTGTTTTTGATATCTTCTGGAAGATTAAACGGTTCTTGAACATTGGATCCGAAGCAATGATAAAAGAAAACATAAAAGTGGTGGATAAATTTGTATACAATCTAATCAACAGGAAGATTGAAACACTTCAAAATTCAGAAGATGATGAGTTACCTGTGAGTTTTTACCTTCCTTTCTGTTCTAAATTTCATTGATATTCTATTGGTTGCTTCAACTAATGTTATTGATGATATGTTGAGGTTTGATGGCAGTTAAAGAAAAGTGACTTTATCTCTAGACTCATTGAAACTAGGGAGACTGATCCAAAGTACTTGAGAGACATGGTCTTCAATTTTATTGCTGCCGGCAAAGACACAACTACATCTGCTCTTTCATGGTTTATTTATATGATGTGCAAGCATCTTGATATACAAGATAAGATTGCACAGGAAATTAGAGAAGCAACAGGCCTGAATAATACTTCAAGCCCTGATGAACTTGCAGCCAACCTTACTAAAGAAGCCCTTAGCAAAATGCAATATCTCCATGCTGCTTTGAATGAGACACTCAGACTCTATCCTGCAGTTCCAATGGTAACTTAAACATCTTTGATAAATATCATACATGAATTAAAAGTTACGATTCTTAGCTGGTGTATTACTTCTTATTTAATAATTTAAGCCTCTTATTTGATCATAGATAGCTAGGGGTTGTTTTTCTGATGATACTTGGCCAGATGGACATAGTGTGAGAAAAGGAGAACTAGTGATAATCCAACCTTATTCAATGGGCCGGATGAAGTTCATATGGGGCGATGATGCAGAAGAGTTCCGGCCAGAGAGATGGCTTGACGGAAATGGCAATTTCAAGGAAGAAAGCCCTTTCAAATTCATAGCCTTCAATGTAATAAATTAAGAAAACCAAGCTCATCTTTTTTGATAAGGTTGCTTAGTTATGAGAGTACTGACGGTATAGTTATAATGCAGGCCGGTTCAAGAATTTGTCTGGGAAGGGATTATAGCTATCTCCAAATGAAGATATTCACTGCTGTGCTTTTCAGCAAATACATATTCAAGCTCACTCACGAGACAAAAGTGGTGAATTACAAGACGATGATCACGCTCGAAATCGATGGAGGTCTTCATGTTCATGCCTTTCCAAGAGTTTGAGCATGCAAGAATTAATATTTATCAGAAGTTCTGTTTTTATATCATTCACTTGCCAATCAATGTTAATCTCTGGAGTAGAGGCTGCTAGCCTCTTCAACCAACAGAGACCTAGCTAGATAAGCAAATTTTTCATTCTAATAGAATCAACAAAGTTCATCAAAGCACCGATCTTTAAAACCCAATTGAAAACCCAATTCACCAAAATCACAAAGCAAGCAAATTGCAGGGCGTAGTTTGAAGGTACGTGGTAGTACCTGAGACCTTTCACGTTGAAGGTGACGGCGACGGAGCCCTTTTTGGTGATATAACGGCCACGCGGAGCTGCCGCCGGAATCGCCGCGTTTCCGCCTTTTCTGCTGCCACGGCGGCTTCCCAATTTGTGAGAGAACTCAGCTCGTTACGCGCTTTATTTCTGCGGAGTGCTCGACACTAGGGACGAAAAGTCATAATGACCCCCACATATCTGATTTATTTACGGATACGTTTTTTCACGTTTCCGGCCGTCTCCAGCAGTTTCCGGCCATATTCTCGTATGGATATTAGACTCATGGTGGTGATAGGGAGATTGATATGGCTGTGATTCTCTCATGGAATCATGGTTTGTTGCTGGTAAAGGTTAAGGAGAAGGGTTTTACTGGGAATGTAAAATTTTGTAGTGATCAATAGATCATGTTTTACTAAGTTTTACGTACAGATAACAGAAGATTGAGTTTTTTGGTTTGGTAAAGATGGATTCAGCAGGAGAAAGCAAACGCTTTTCAGTTGATCGTTCTGAGATTTGGTGTGGTGTGAGTGTAGGTGGTTAGTGTGACTGGATGATCGAGCTTAGGAGGTAGTCATTACTCATTAGTAAAGATGTTTTCAGGAATCAAAGTTGTATATATACTCTGTTCATTTTCTTTCTGGATTTAGCTTGATCTGCATTGATTTTATTGTTTCTGAGATGGGTCTGATGAGCTCATTCAGTTGGTGTATAAGTGTATACGTACTCTTGTCTAAGAACCACTGAAATCCTCTGTTTGTTTCTTGAGAAAATGGGATTATTCATGTATTCATCGAAAAAAGAAATAAGGTCAGGGCTTCTTCCCTATCGTAATTTCGACATAGTACTCCACTTCTCAGATATCAGAATCATTTTGCTTGGCGTCTGCATTTAGGCATGGCCAAGCCTTGAAGTATCATTGTGGAACAATGTGGTACAAAAGAAAAGAAATATGTAAAATCGAATGATGACAATTTGTTGTAAAGATATCAATTTCAAATACTCACAAGGTTATCGTGTCAAAATCAGTTACCTTGTTACATATCACACAAAACGTATTGTACTGATCAAAATAAAGGTAGCACAAAGGTGACTACTGCAAATTCCCTTGCGAAGGTTCACTACGACACGAACCTTACCTGATATCAATGAACTTGAAAGTTGAAACTATAAAACTGAGAGTCTGATGAGAAGTTGGCCAATTTGATCTACTGGGAGATGTAGCAAATCAATGTAGTTATCCATCGTTCTCAATTTGATCTTCTCATGCAGCATGTCTAGTTCTAAGTCCATCATCTTCTTCAATATCCCATAAGTATATTGGTGATGGATTTTCTTACCACTCTGCCTATAGCTCCTGCAGCAACAAGTTTAGCGGTACTTGTTCTGTTAGTGGTGTTTTTGTGGCCGGAGAAGAACAAGAGATACACTCCTATAGCCGGAACTGTCTTACACCAACTGATCAACTTCCACAGGGTGCACCATTACATGACTGAGCTTGCATGCAAATACAAAACTTTCAGGATGCTTGGCTTCTTAAGAACTGTGGTTTACACTGCAGATCCTGCAAATGTGGAATATGTGTACAAAACAAACTTTGCTAACTATGGAAAGGTATGTGTACAAAACAAAATTAGGAATACGTCCCATTCTAAAATGATTGATCAAGAGGCTTAAGTGTTGACCATTTCTTTGTAGGGAGTGTACCTGCATGACATTCTGTCTGATTCTTTGGGCGATGGGATCTTCGCTGTGGATGGGGACAAATGGCTGCATCAGAGGAAGACATCAAGCTCTCAGTTCTCAACCAAAGTACTTAGGGACTTCAGCAGTGAAATCTTCAAAACAAACGGACTGAAACTTGCTGGCATAATTCATCAAGCTGCAAACTGTAACAAATCAATTGATATCCAAGTAAGTTTGCAATGTCTCAGAGATCATATACTACATATTGCAGTGTACATTGTATATTTTGTTTGCCTTGCAGATAGATTCATTACTTGTTGTTACTTTTGTTGGAATAAGGATTTGTTTATGAAATCAACCTTGGATTCAATCGTCAAAATTCTACTTGGTTTCGATCTAGACACCTTGTCAGGAACAAACAATGATGAAAGTATCCGGTTTTCAAATGCTGCTGATGATTCAAATGGAGCTACCCTTTATCGTGTTTTTGATATCTTCTGGAAGATCAAACGGTTCTTGAACATTGGTTCAGAAGCAATGATAAGAGAAAATATAAAAGTGGTGGATCAATTTATATACAAACTAATCAACAGAAAGATTGAAACACTCCAAAATTCAGAAGATGATGAGCTACCTGTGAGTTACGTACGTACCTTTAATTCCGTTCTGTTCAAATTTTAGTTGATATTGTATTGGTTGCTTCACTTAATGTTACTGATATATTGAGGCTTAAGATGAGACAGGTAAAGAAAAGAGACTTTATCTCTAGACTTATTGAAACTAGAGAGACTGATCCAAAGTACTTGAGAGACATGGTCCTTAGTTTTATTGCTGCTGGCAAAGACACAACTGGTTCTGCTCTTTCATGGTTTTTCTATATGATGTGCAAGCATCCCAAAATACAAGAAAAAATTGCACAGGAAGTTAGAGAAGCAACAGGTCTGAATAATACTTCAAGCGCTGATGAAGTTGCAGCCAAACTTACTGAAGAAGCCCTTAACAAAATGCAATACCTCCATGCAGCCTTGACCGAGACACTCAGACTCTATCCTGCAGTTCCAATGGTAATCTAACAAATCAGATAAATGTCACACCTCGAATGTTAAGAATTTTCGCAGTTTATGTTACATAATCAGTTTTGGTTTTTGCATTCGTTCATAGAATTCGAAGGTTTGTTTCTCTGATGATACCTGGCCAGATGGAACTAGTGTCAACAAAGGGCAAGGGGTAATGTTTCTACCTTATGCAATGGGCCGGATGGCGTTTATATGGGGAGATGATGCAAAAGAGTTCCGGCCAGAGAGATGGCTCGACGAAAATGGCATTTTCCGAGAAGAGAATCCTTTCAAATTCTTGGCCTTCAATGTAACTAAGCTAGTGTTTACTTGACAAGGTTGCTTAATTTTGGGAATTACGTACTAATGACATTTGATATCATGCAGGCTGGACCAAGGATTTGTCTCGGAAAAGATTACGGTTATATCCAGATGAAAATATTTGCTGCCATACTTCTAAGCAGCTACATATTCACTCTCGATGACAAGAACGATGTTCTGAAATACAAGACAATGATCACGCTCTATATCAGTAATGGTCTTCATGTTCTTGCCTCTCCAAGAGTGTAAGCGTGCAAGAAAGTTGTATTAGACTATTACAGGTTTTGTTTTAAACATCTATCACTGTGTTACACCACCAAGCAGTTGTGATGAAAGTGGTTAATAGAGTAGTAATGAACTTTAAGCATGCATCCTTTTCTACCACTAATGATTAAGAAAGAATGATTAAAGCTAAGCACTGTGTTAATTAAACAAGCAAAAAGGATACTAGGTATGCATAATGCATAATCATTCAAAAGCATGCACCAGCAAAGTATAGTAATAGATAATGTCATTGATCACCAGTATAATAAACCCCCCATACTTAAATTTTGCTTTCATACCTGTTTGTCCCAGATTCTAAAACCATTAAACAGAACTTGGAATTTTTCCACGATCCATATTTTGCTTAGAAAATGGTCCAATCAAGCCGTGTAAGGCAAGCAAATTACACCAGAGTTCACGTTGAATTAAAGCTAATGATCAGAGACTTATACTAAGAAAATTAAGGTAAGTTAAAGTAACTCAATAAAACCAGTTTAATCTCCTGTCATATACGCAATAACTCAGAGGCCTCTCAAATATGTTGGCCACAAACTAGCTAGTAGGAGTTGTGACTCGTACTCTTAACATGGGGGTTCATACTAAGCAGTTCGACCAACTTTACAATATCATGTGGTTAGACAAAATCTTAATTTATTTGTATGTTAATAATACAGTGAAATTTCACTGAAAAACCTATATAATTTCTCGATGTAAAATGACTTGAGGAAAAGAAAATCCCTGTACGTATGATGATTGAGATAGTTAGTCGTGTGACCTTTAATCACATCAATCCATTTCTAAATACGTATGATGACTGAGATCTAAACTAATATTATTCGAGTTAACACTCGTCATCTTTCCAAACCTTGTATTAGTTGTTAGATCTCATGCATTCTGATTATTCTAAAATGACTAAGATGCCTCCGTGTTTAGGATCTTTAGTAGAAAATGGTTAGCATTCAATTTAGGAGTTGACAAAACCTTTGAAAACAGTCCCATCTGGGTTTGTTTATAGGCTAAATTTCAGATTGGAACCACGAATAGGAAACATGGTTGGGACTTGGAAGATGCACATTGCCACATTTTGAGTCAACCAGAAATTGTGCTGGTTCATCATGTGTTTGATGAGATGCCATTTGATGGATTACGATATATATGTTTCTTAACGAATTTCCATAAATAATATTTGATTAAAAATATTTGGACTGGTTGATTATGATGCAAGAATGACACACTATTCGAGCAATTAAAAATGTAAATTTTCAGGTAAATTTTAGTTTAGGGGGAAACCTTAATTAGTTCCTAATACAAATTTATGTAAGAATGATCGACATGCATTCAATACAAAAATCCTAAATTATGCAAGTTTGGTAATTTCCATGACATACTTTAACTATGCCAAATTATTTTGTGTACAACTTAATTCGTATTGTAGTCATCATATCTACCCATAACATTTAATTCTAATAAGGTTCTATGATTCTTCTGCCTTAAACTCATGCATATTATAGCTTTCTAAATATGATGGAAAAAAAAAAAAACACTCATGCACAATATTCTAATTAAAAAACGTTAGACGTTAGTTGGACGGACAACCGGTGACTAACGCCTAGACGGGTTAATCAAAAAATTAATCAGGTAGACAAAAACGATAAAGCACCGTCTAACGCCTAACAGAGATTAATCAACTATAGGCCAGAGATTTTTAGAACATTGCTCATGCATATACATGTAAAATCAAAACAATTTTGTAGATCAAACCCCATAGATAACTACATTTTGTCGGCAGCTACAGTTACCCATCACCAACCAGAGACCAAAAGGGCCCAAAACTCTCCATCGATCCAGCTTCCCCATATATAGCCAAATCCCCATCGTCATCTATCTACGCGCCAAATTAGCTGTGCGTAATTCAATTCATGGTATGAATTCAAAAACGACGGCGTTCCCTTCCAGGTGTTCCCCCTCCCGTAATCACCGCACCTCTCACGCCTTCGCATGTGCCCTTCACCGGCTCGAACCCTCCCCTCCCATTAACTCACAACCAGCCACATTTCGAACCCCATCGAACCACACCGGTGCTGAATGTCTTACCCAATCGTCACGTTAACGATACGTAGCGTCAAACAAGAGTTTTTTTTTTCTTTTGGACGAAATAAGTGTTTGTGATGATCAGTCTACAATGGTGACAGATTCTTTGAGCAAGAAAAATGGGAATTAGGGGAGAATATCTAGCAAGGTTAAACAGACTTGGACTAATCTTTTACCAACAGTAACAAAGCTAGTTCAACGACACTAACAGCCACGTGCCACTTCTCTACAAGCAACCGCTCTGTCGGTTCTTCCATAATCCCACCGCCCACGTGGCGTGTCCTCAGCTCCCCTTTCGGAGTTTCAGTCCTCAAAAACCAAAACCCCACCTTTGCTCTCCGCCCACCCCGATAAAAACAACCACCACCACTTCCCCACATCCCTCTCTCTTTTTCTCTCCCACCATTTCTCCGGTCAATCATCTCGCCGGAATGCTATCCATTCCGGCACAGCCGTCCCCGGAGCTCCAGCAAAAGCGGCCCAAAAGCCCAGACCCGCTCAACTTACTCACCTCACTAAAGCAGCTCATCCACCACCCAAGAACATGGCTCCTCATGGCCATTCTCTCCCTCCAAGTCATCCTCCTCTTCACTCTCACCACCCGCTCCTTCTCCTCCCGCCAAGACCTCTCTCCGCCGTACACCCCCCTTTCCGGGTCAACAACACCACAACCCGAACCCGAATGCTCCTCGGGTCGGGTCTTCGTCTACGACCTCCCTAAGTCCCTCAACCTTGAAATCCTCCAAAACTGCGACAACCTCAACCCCTGGAGCTCCCGCTGTGACGCTTTGGCGAACGACGGGTTCGGCCAGCCGGCGACCGGGATCGCCGGAGTCGTGCCGGAGAGTCTTGCGCCGGCGTGGTACTGGACGGACCAGTTCGTAACGGAGGTGATCTTCCACAACCGGATCATGCACCACAAGTGCCGGGTCCACGACCCGGAAAACGCCACCGCGTTTTACATCCCCTTCTACGTCGGACTCGCCGTCGGGAAGTACCTCTGGTCCAACTCCTCCACCGCCCAGGACCGCGATTTTCACTGCGAGACGATGCTGAGCTGGCTCCAAACACAGCCTTACTACAGGAGATCCGACGGCTGGGATCACTTCCTCACCATGGGCCGGATCTCCTGGGACTTCCGCCGCTCACGTGACCCGGACTGGGGCTCCAGCTGCATCTACAAGCCCGGGATGCGTAACATCACGCGCCTCCTCATCGAACGCAACCCCTGGGACTACTTCGACGTCGGTGTCCCTTACCCCACGGGATTCCACCCCAGAACCGACGCTGACGTCACCGACTGGCAATCCTTCGTCAGGAGCCGTAACCGTAGCAAGCTGTTCTGTTTCGCTGGGGCGAAGCGCAGCCTTATCAGGAACGATTTCCGAGGTGTGTTGCTGAGTCAGTGTCAGAGCGAGCCGGAGTCGTGCCGGGTCGTGGACTGCGGCGGGTCGAGATGCTCGAACGGCACGTCGTTGATTCTCGAGACGTTTCTCGACTCGGACTTCTGTCTCCAGCCGAGAGGGGACAGCTTCACGCGGCGGTCGATTTTCGACTGCATGGTGGCCGGTTCGATCCCGGTTTTTTTCTGGAAAAGGACGGCTTATTTCCAGTACGAGTGGTTTTTACCGGGCGAGCCGGAGAGTTACTCGGTTTTTATAGACCGGAACTCGGTTAAAAACGGGACGGCCTCGATAAAAAACGTGCTCGCCGGTTACAGTAGGGAAGAGGTGAGGAAAATGCGGGAGAAAGTTATCGATTACATACCGAATTTTCTGTACGCGAAACCGCAGGAGGGGTTGGAGACGGTAAAAGACGCTTTTGACATTGCCCTAGAAAGAGTCTTGAGAAGGTTCGAGGAGCATGGAGAGTGGGGGTTCAAGTGGCAATGAAGGAGAAGATGAGGGTAAAATGGTAAATGAGGAAAGTAAATTATTTTATTTATTTTTTTGTTACTATAAATCGGGGGGTTTTAGATAAGGGTTTCCCATACTGCAGGGGAAAAGCTGTTATGGGCAGGATGGGAAAAGCTGTTAGCGGTTATATTGGTTACTACAGGGTTTTTTTTGTTTTGGTAAAGAAAAAAGATAGAGCAAAACTAGTACTATATTCTTAGCTGCTGTGAATTTTCATCTGTGTTGAGTCTGGGTTGGATAGGTAGTGTAGTTGTGAAGGCGACGATTCAGTGATTCAGTGCCACTACTCATGGGTGTGGTCCTTGAATTGTTGGGTTAGAATTGGGAAGGACATGGCCTATGTGATATGGACTAGTGTCTTTTCTTTCTCTTTTGTAACATGTATAGCATGCAGTGTAGAAAAATTGAATAATGAAGATAATAGATATAGAGATTTTCCCAATAAGATGAAATAAAGAATGTTATGTGTTTTGATCATCTGGGTTGTTTTGTACTATTTGGAGTATTGTGGTCGTGTAATTTCAAGTTCTGGTGTGAAGATTCTGGAGAAGATTATGCCTAGTGTTTGGTATTACTATCTGCCAGCAATCACAGGAGGAGTGGGTCAGTTGGTTGATATGCATTCAAAATGTGATTGATTTGCTATTGCTATGATAGAAGAGCTAGAGGAAACAATATAATGTGTTGCTAATAAATTTGCATACTTGGGTAGCTTGATAGTGAATATGCATCTAAATAGTGGATGTGGTGGTGCTTTTAAGATGATAAAGGAGCACAAGGGGCCAAAGTCCTTTCTTGTTGTAGGATTCTAGGGAAAAAATAAGGAGGGAAAGAAGGATAGTAAAGAAGAAAAATGAAAGGAATCTTACCATCTTTTTGTCCTACTAGTGCGAAATTGCGGTGAGTCCTACTAACGTAACTAAGCTTATAGTCGTCAAAGCAACAGAATCGGACCAAAGGGCTTTGATAATTTGATAGCCTATATCATGTGTCCGATATGGACGTTGTACTCGATTATAGTCATTGGGAGATTTGTACCGCATTTAACGTTATAAAATTTATTCGAACATCGATGTTGATGATGATATAAACTTTTTATCTACAATTTTAATGTGTAACGTTAAATCGCACAAAGTCTTAATATTAAATCATATGACGTACGTTATTCACAATATATTATCATTTCGGTATCTATTTTACACCTACTATATGTAGATTCTTATACTATTAAACATTTGACAATTTATTGAAGTTTAACATTTAATTTTACCGCCCATACAATATAAAAAGACAATAGATTTAACCGTTCAAACCATCACATTTCTCAAAGTGAGATTCAAACCTATAACCTGATGTTGTATTAGGCACCTTGACCTCGTCGTCTTGATCGCGCGCCTCAATCACACCTTTGATATCAAATGTCTTTCAGAGGTCGTCCTAAGGTGACGCCTTCCCTTGCCTTAGCCTTGAGGCGCGTTATTTTAGACATTGATGATATTGTTTAGCAATTGAGCAACACATTAAGTATGGAAGTAATATATATAGATAGGCCAAAGTGGCTCGTGGTGATGTCTTTTGGTTTGCTTTTTTTTTTCCTTCCCAAAATTCAACTACAATCTAGGTTGGCCCTATTGGCCTGCCATTTGAAACTGCTGGTC
The DNA here is from genome assembly GCF_000184155.1 of Fragaria vesca subsp. vesca. Taxonomy (NCBI): domain Eukaryota; kingdom Viridiplantae; phylum Streptophyta; class Magnoliopsida; order Rosales; family Rosaceae; genus Fragaria; species Fragaria vesca. Next base: position 23,213,729 of record NC_020497.1, on the reverse strand, counting down.
AACTGGCCCATACAAACTACATCCGCGGCAGTAAACACATAAAATGTACCAGTAACAACCTAAATAAACTTACTAAATTAGACAAGTCACCTCCATCGCTAACGCGTTGCCGATTAAAAGTGTACATAGTAGCCGATGCTGATTTTTCACCACCGGATAGATTTTAGCTGTCAGAAGCAAAACAGTTCAAATTAGACTATCAAAACACACACCACGCCTCCTTCTTCCATTGAATCAAATCTTAATCCAATAATCCATCCACATTGATATTCTTCTGTTATTTTTTCGTTTCTAATAATTCAACTAACTAACAACACCACACTCCCCCAAATCAACCTCAACTTTTCTCATCTCCGCAATTCCCGCTGATAAATACTAATACTAAAACTTACCTAAATTCAAACCAAATCACAATTATTTATAGCTCGCAAAGCCAATTAATGAAATTCTAAAGCGATGACACAGTAGCAGAATAGTACCGCGGTGTTTCCGGCCCTGAGGACGGCTGGACTTCATGAGCACCTCGAGGTCGACAAGGCCCAAAGACATGAGTCCCAGAGTGAGCCCAAGATATAAATCACTGGCCCAAATATCTCCCGCCTTTGTCTAAAAATTCGAACCCACCAAAAAAACGGAAAACAACAAAAAGAAATTCGAACCATTTCATTTCAGACTTTCAACTTCCGAAAGCAAAAACCAGAAGCTCAAATTTCTAGGGTTCCGATCTATCACCGACCCTAAATCTCTCCAAATCGGCTACCGCTTAGCGTCCGCACCTCTCCGGCGAGGGTAGCTATGTACATCAAGGAGGCGACCTTGGAAGGATTCAAGTCCTACGCGACGCGGACGGTGGTGCCGGGATTCGACCCGTTTTTCAACGCCATAACCGGGCTAAACGGGTCGGGTAAGTCCAACATTCTCGATTCGATTTGCTTCGTTCTGGGCATCACTAATTTACAGCAAGTGAGGGTCGCCAATCTGCAGGAGCTGGTGTATAAGCAAGGCCAGGCAGGAATTACTAAGGCCACCGTGTCAATAGTCTTCGACAATTCGGACCGGGCGCGCAGGGTATGAGGCCCATTCGGAGCTCACCGTCACACGGCAGGTATGTCGTTTGTGGAATTTTGATGTTGAATTTTGGGGGTTTGTGGCTTAATTGCTTTGTTTCCTTACTGTTTTTAAGTTGAATTTAAGTAATTAAGTTTGTAGTAATGTTACGAGAAGTTAGATTAATCGCAAACGGAGTTTAGTTAAGCCGATAAGTAGTTGAGATTTAGGGTTTGTTGCTATATCAGATTGTGGTTGGTGGGAGGAACAAGTACTTGATCAATGGGAAACTTGCGCAGCCGAGTCAGGTGCAGAATCTTTTTCATTCGGTGCAGCTCAATGTGAATAATCCGCATTTTCTGATTATGCAAGGCCAGATTACCAAGGTTTTGAATATTAAACCCCCCGAGATTTTGTATTTGCTTGAAGAGGCTGCTGGGATGAGAATGTATGAGACCAAAAAGGAAGCGGTTCTTAAAACACTTGAGATGAAGCAGAGTAAAGTTGATGAGATTAATAAGCTTCTTGACCATGAGGTACTGCCTGCGTTGGACAAGTTGAGGAGAGAAAGGACACAGTATATGCAGTGGGCTAATGGCAATGCTGACTTGGATCGGCTCAAGAGGTTTTGCATTGCTTATGAATATGTTCAAGCGGAGAGGATTAGGGACAGTGCAGTTTGTGAGGTGGAACAAGTGAAGGCCAAAATTTCTGAGGTTGACGATGATACCAGAAAGATGCAGGCAACAATAAAGGAAATGGAGACACAAGTGTCCAAGTTGACTGCTGAAAAGGAGGCTAGTATGGGTGGAGAAGTGAAAACTCTGTCCAACCAAGTAGACGCGCTTTCTCAAGATGTAGTGAGGGAAGTGTCTATACTGGATAATATGAAGGACAATCTTGATACTGAAAATGAAAATGCTAGAAAGGTAGTTGATATATCCTATTACTTACTGCTTTCTTTTGTATGACACCAAACTCTTTCAAGTCTGTTATGTAATCATTTGCTACATGCTTTGTCTGAAATGGTTATGGTAACATAGAATTTGCCTCTCTCTGTTGTCAGATCGCTAGCAACATTGAAGACATGAAACAATCTCTAAAAGATAGGGACTGAGCTATAAGAAATGCCAAAGAAGGAGCTGCTGATTTGAAAAAGAGAGCGGAGGAACTTTCTCATAGTCTGAATGAGTATGAGACTCAGTTCCAGGTAAATGGTGTATCTATGTGTTGCCTATACCTTGTTCATCTAAGTCACATGTTAGGCTTGGTGCGTGAGTTACTCTTGGAATGACTATGATTTTTGATTCATTAATGTTTCCAGGGTGTAATCTCTGGCAAGAGTAGTGGAAATGAGGATAAATGCCTCGAATATCAATTGGGTGATGCCAAAAGAGCTGTAGGGAGTGCTGAAACAGAACTGGAACAGTTGAAAACAAAAATTCGTCACTGTGAAAAGGAGTTGAAAGAGAAAAGTTCTCAACTAATGTCAAAGCGTGAAGAAGCTGTTGCTGTAGAGAGTGAGCTGAAGGTTAGGAAAACAGATGTTGAAAATGTTAAATTGGCACTGGAGTCTCTTCCATATAAGGAGGGCCAGATGGAAGCTTTGCAAAAGGTTAACATGCTGTCTGTTTGATCATTCTTTTTACATCTAGACAGTTTATAACTCTTAATTTGGATCCTTCTCTAAATGAATATTTTATTCAGGACCGATCATCTGAGTTGGAGTGTGTGCAGAAGTTGAAGGATGAAATGCGTAATCTTTCAGGACACTTGGGAAACGTTGACTTTTCTTATAGAGATCCTGTGAACAATTTTGATAGGTCTAAGGTCAAGGGTGTTGTTGCAAAACTTATCAAAGTGAAGGATAGCTCCACAATGACTGCCTTAGAGGTGAAAATGCATTTATTACAGATGATTTCATCTCATGACTTATAGAATGTGTATTAACTAGCATATCTTTGATTTCTAGGTCACTGCCGGTGGAAAGTTATTTAATGTTGTTGTAGACACGGAAAGTACTGGAAAACAACTTCTTCAGAATGGCAATCTTCGAAGAAGAGTAACAATCATACCAATCTTCGAAGAAGAGAAACAATCATACCCTTGAACAAAATTCAAGCTCACACAGTTCCTCCTAGGGTTTAAAATGCTGCTGCTAAATTGGTTAGTTTCCTTTGCCAATAGTTCGTCCTGCCCCAACCTCGTTTTAGGCTTTTCTTTCCTCTCAATGGGGTGGTTTGTATACTAAAAACCTTGATTCTATGATCAGGTTGGCAAAGGAAAACGCTGAACTTGCCCTTTCTTTGGTTGGCTATGATGAGCAACTGAGGGTATCTTTCGATCATAAACAAATTACAGACAATCGGAATATGATAATTGCTCACTTTACCTACTATTTAATGTTCACTGCAGAGTGCTATGGAATATGTCTTCGGTTCAACCTTTGTGTGCAAGACTACTGATGCTGCAAAGGAGGTGAGAGGTTGATTTGATTGTGCTGTAGGCTGATTGTGTAGTGTTGTCCTTTTAAACACTTGTAATCTAAACTGGAAAGTGGCATGACCCAATCTGGTTCTCTATGAATGTTTCCTAGGTTGCTTTCAACACGGAAGTTCGTACCCCTAGTGTCACTCTTGAAGGTGATATCTTTCAGCCCAGTGGTCTTTTGACTGGTGGAAGCCGCAAGTAAGCCACTATTCTTTTTCCTCCAGTTCAGATTTCATGTGCTTGTGTTGTCCTTATCATTTATCAATTCAAAGTACATATACTTCTAGCTAGTTTTCCTTCTTAAGCAATCATTTCCTGTGACAGGGGTGGGGGTGATCTGTTAAGGCAGCTTCATGAGCTGGCTGAAGCTGAGCTAAAACTCTCTGAGCATCAGTAAAAGTTGACTGAGATTGAAGCTAAGGTTGCCTATGAAATCTTATTTTCTCTCAATAAGATACTGAAATTCCATATTACACTATGCAATTGACAATTCATATTGTGGCTGTTTTACATGTCATTGGGACCTTCATTTCCATAGTAATTTCAGCAATGTATTACTATTTGCAGATAAGAGAGGTTCAGCCTCTTCACAAGAAGTTCATGGAGCTTAAACAACAGTTAGAACTTAGAACTCAAATCATATGACCTTAAATTATTTCAGGGCAGGGCTGAACAAAATGAGCATCATAAGGTTTTGTCACGTTTCTTTTCTCTTTTAGCATACTTGTGTTTACTGGTTCATTTATGACATGAATCCTAATTTTTTTTTTCTGCTATCTAGCTTGGTGAATTAGTAAAGAGGATTGAGCTAGAGCTACAAGAAGCTCATACTGCAGCCAAAGAAAAGAAACTTTTGCATGAAGATTGTGTGAATAAAGTGTCATTTCTTGAGAAATCAATCAAAGAGCTGGCTGAAAGATTTGGAAAAGAAGATCAAAGTGACAAAGCTCTACTCCAGTCAGCTTCAAAGGATCTCAAGGTAAGTTTTATTATTTTATTATTGCTGAGGTTTAATTGAACTATCGTCCGTGGCATCTAATTGAGCTTCTTTTTTTTTGGTCTGATTGAGCTTACTTTATTTGAAACAACTTGTTTGATGATGTTTGTTGTTAGATAGTGGTTCTTGTGAATCATTGGGCTGGCCTACTGAAACCACCTATCAGATTTTGGATCTCATCCTACAAAATTCAAGCTCACACTGCTCTTTGACTGATCATCGTCCCTTGGCTGTTTGTAGATTCTGGTATTCTGGAGTTTGTAATTCAAACCTCATTCTACAAAAGAGCAGATTGCAGCATAACTTATAAAGATAATATGCGACGTCTACTTACCGATTTTTCTTGTTTATCACATTTTTTTCAGTTCATTGTGGTTTCACTGAAAGAAGGCATGTTCAATAATGCTAATGTCCTTTTCCGGACAAAGTTTGTGGATGGAGTTTCAACTGTTCAAAGGACCGTTGCTAAACAAAACAAGTGATGATGGTACAACTCTAATCCCTTTACTAAATGGCCCTTTCTACTGTTTTCTTTCCATGTTTCCATGCTCATTTCAATTGTAGCTTTGCGTTGAACACAAGTTGCTTCTTTGCTATCATATCAAGTATAAATTGTTCTGATTTGTCGAACTTTTCTCTTTTGGTTCAGATGTTATACTTTACCGTGGTGAATGATCCTTTCTTGTGAAGGCTTATCTATCTTCAACGTATGTATGATAAACTTCTTGTTTGTCTACTACATGTGCTAGTTGGTTATGCAACCAATCTCCCAACTCTCATTTAGGTACAAATGTATATGTAAAACTCTCTCGACTCTTGAGTAGTTCCATGGTGGTGGCATTCCAATATTGTGCATGTTTTGAGCCCTCTGCTCAACCTGCATATATTGTAGAGCGTCGAATTTGTAAGCCAAATTTTTGAATAATTGTCGAATTTGAATGATATTGCCCATGAGCCCATCTCTCTGAAGACTATCCAATAACTATTCAAATTCACAAAAAAAGGGTGGTCCAAATACGTTTTATTGCCAAAAATGCATCTTCCAAAAATCATTTACTGAACATTTGGCACCATAAGCAATATTAGTCTCACTAAACATAGCCGTCCCCAGTTTAACAGATGAAAACATTAGATGCACATACAGTAAGTGTCAACAGTTACAATGGTAATTTCGGTGTCGGCAGGGTGAAACCTTTGTTTCATCGACTTTTAGGAAAGTGCAAGTGGCTTTCATATCTTGACTTTTTGCCAGAGGAGCAAATCCATTATTCATCTAAAGAAGAAAGGGCTTCTTGATTTTGGATTCAGATATCCTTTGATCCATGTAAGCTCTTCTTGAATCAGTTACTAATTTCATTCTGTTAATCAGTTTTATTCATGTTGGATTATCATTATGAACTGGATCCACTTACTTATTTGTGCAGTATAGCTGGAATCAGATCGATCTGCAACAAGAAAGTCTGTCATGATCATGATCTAAGAGACTTCGCTCACCTTGTGGAAGAATTAACGTTGCAAGTGTTTTAGTTGTGATCTCGCAGAAGAAATAATCAACTTTTCATGTAAGTGCATGTTTTCCGATCTTGCAAATTAAGGGAAACAAATCAAATTTAAGCACCCATTTCATTGTTTAAATTATTTTCTAGCACGCATGCATCAACTAGAATTGTACCTTAATTAACTACTAGCTTCACTTTCTGCAGTTTTCAATACCATCGATTGTACAAAAAAGAAACGATGGGGGAGGCTGTTCTTGGTGCATTCCTCCCAGTGCTGCTTGAGAAGTTGGCGGATCAAGAGATCACTGAGTACTTCGGACGCCTTAAGGGGGTCGACAAAAAGGTGCTGGAGAAATGGACTAGAACGTTGACGGCCATTAAAGCGGTGCTGATTGATGCTGAGGAGAAGCAACAAACAGAAAGTGCAGTAAAAGTGTGGCTGGATGATCTCAGAGATTTGGCTTACGATGTTCAAGATGTATTGGACATATTTGATACTAAAATGCTGAAGCGGAGGATAGAAAGACAACAAGGAAGCAAAAGCAAGTTATGGAGCTCACCTTTTAAAGCCAAGTCTAATTTCACTCTAAACTCGGCAATTAAGAAAATAAGTGATCGACTTGTGGAGATAACTACTCAAAAGATGCAGTTGGGTTTGAAGGACCAACTTGGAGTGTCTAAAAAGCCATGGAAAATGCCACCCACTACTTCTCAACCTGATGGACCTGTGATCGGAAGGGGTGAAGCAAAGAATAAGATCCTCTCTGATTTGCTTTCAAAACAAGAGAAGTATCATGTGGTTGGTATTGTCGGTACTGGAGGACTAGGAAAGACAACACTTGCTAAAGATGTATTCAACGATGCTGCAACTGGCCAGTTTTCCCCAAAAGGATGGGTATCTGTGTCAGACGACTTTGACATTGTAAGGGTGACAGCAGCCGTTTTGGAATCAGTCACGTCAGCTCCAGTTCAGGAATTCAAGGAGCTTAACTCAATTGTAGAGAAGTTAAGTAAGGAATTGGCTGGCAAGAAGTTTTTAATTGTTCTTGATGATGTCTGGGACACTTGTAGCGATGGTCAATGGAATACACTGCAGGCCTCCTTTCATGTTGGAGCAGCTGGAAGTAAGATCATCGTGACAACACGTGACGCCAATGTCGCAAAGATGATGGGAGATAGCGGCCCTTATAACCTGAAGCCGATGTCAGAAGATGATTGCTGGAGACTCTTTCAGTACCATGCACTCTTAAATAACAGACCCGAAGATGTTGAGTTGCTTAAGGAGAAAATTGTAGAAAAATGTGATGGGTTACCGTTAGCTGCAAGGACTCTTGGTGGGCTTTTGCGTTGTAAAGAAGTAGACCAATGGGAAGACATATTAGACCACAAGATGTGGACACTATCAGATCAGAACAAGAAGGATATCCTTCCAGCATTAAAACTGAGCTATCATTATCTCCCTTCGACTTTGAAACGGTGTTTCTCCTACTGTGCAATACTTCCGAATGATTATGAATTTGAGGAGATGCAATTGGTCTTTTATTGGATGGCTGAGGGCTTGATTCAGCAGCAACCAGAAGAAAACAAACAAATGGAAGATTTGGGCCGTGACAATTTTCAAGAATTGGTGTCCAGGTCATTATTTCAAAAATACAAGCAAAACAGAGTCGAAATACATAATGCATGACCTGGTTACTGATTTGGCACGTTGGGCTGCAGGAAGCTCATGTTCTAGATTGGAGGATATGCAGAATTATGACTCGCAACATAGATGTTTGCCCAAGGTTCGTCATTCATCTTACATTCCTGGTTGGTGTGACGGG